>NC_081561.1:144736850-144998594 GCF_022355385.1 Mustela nigripes | reverse complement strand
GTTAGTTGCCGGTGGCGGCTGGGTGGTTAGAAACAAAAAAAAAAAAAAAAAAAAAAAAAAAAAAAAAAAAAAAAAAAAAAAAAAGAAAAGAAAAGATAGAGAAGAGATTAGTTTCAGCTAGTGACGGCTTAATGACAACATGAAAAACTAATCACAACTAATAAAAAAAAAGCATGTTTAATTCTGACAAACTGACTGACACCATCTACAGAATACAATAAAAATCATGACAGTTTCGTATCATGATTTGAACAAATGAAGGAGAGCCCAATCCCACAAAAAAAAAAAAAACAAAACCAAAAAGCAAAAAAACTGGTTAACAAGAAAAAATAGAAATAAATACAACTAACAACTAATAGTTAGTAGCAGTCGATGAAGGAAACTGGAGAACAACAATGGATAGGTCTGGTATACAGAATCCTGAGACAGTCAGTGCAGTTATCAGTATCTGACTGCTATTAAGCATTAGTACTCTCTCAGATGCAAGCATTAAAGCAACTATTAATGAATGGATGTGATTATTAATAACTGATGATTAACAGAAATGAGTCTAAAGAAATTAAATTTCTGTGAACAATTTGGTTCAACATAAACTCTGGGCCAAACAAGGTATCTTTTGTTCAATAAATGTTTATTGCTTTTTCAATTATTCTATTTACAAACAACATGGAATTTCTTGGCCTTATGATACAAAGCAATACTAAACCGTAGTCTAGCAGTGTAGGCAACATCATGGGAACCAGAAAGAGGCCAGGCCTTTTGAGCTAGCCAACACTTTCTAGTTGAAAATACTATTTTACACATATAGAACACTTATAAAATGCACTTGCATGTAAACACTGTAAAATCCTGCCATTTAAAATTCTATACTCAAAAAGCTCTAAGTACATCAAAAAATAGAAGAAATTTCTAATTGATACCAATAAGGCATTTTAAAACTACAAACAGCTTTCTTTATTCAATTTCAAAGCTAATACTCTGCAAATACAATAAAATCTGACATTTCATATACATTCCTGCTTTATATTTTATATTTTAAAAGAAGCCACCTGTAAATACTATTTTCTTTTGCAAAACAACAAACAGAACAAAAAAAAATTAAAAAATTACAGTAAAACATAAAGTAGTTCTCAAGTGGAAAGTTATCGTCCCCAGTGTCCTCAAGTTGTTCCTTCCTTATAAATCAACCTTTGTCACATTCTGCTTCACCAAACTTGGTCCACTTAACAGTAGTATGATTTTTAAGACTCATTCAACAGCTTAATTATTTCTACTATATTCTGAGGTTTGAGAGAATTTTCTGTACTGTTGCCACTGTGACTAAGGCAGAGGAGATGTGAATGAAAAAAATACTCAGTGCAAAGGTAGGTTCCATGCCACTTCATAAATCATAACCCAGTAGGTATAATGTTCACAGAGTTATTTGAAATGATCTATATAATGGACTGGTTTACTTTCATATAACAAAAATGCTTTCTAGAGTCTATCATTTAGGATAGTTTATAAATACTACAAAAATACTGTATCTTCAATGAGACCAAATCTTCCCTGAATTTCTTAAAAATAAGTGGAATTTTATTTAAAATAAAAACTGCTATTCCAAAATTAAAGAAAATAAATATTTCACACGATGTAGTCATACCACTTCATAGGAAGTACTCCCAAAATACAGAACCTTAAAGCATTTTTGATATTACTTTAAATTTTGATTAAAATTGCATTTGCATTATGTTTCTTATACAAATTATATAATGATGATTTTTATAAAATCATCACTCAGAAAAATTCTGATTATTTTGTGTGTGTGTGTGTGTATGTGTGGAATATATAAACAAAGCAAATTACCACTTATATAAATATACCAGTACACCTAGATAGAATACATCCTCTGCCAAGTCCTGGCCTCCTACAGTACACACAGGTGTATCAGCTGTGCAAAATCACTTATGGTTCATTACAACGAAAAAGTCAGTTGGTCTTTTACAGGCTTTAAATTCAATTTAGAAATGTGTAGAAGTGGGCTTATTTTTAGTAAAGAACTAAATATATCTGTCAACCATGTAGTACTCTAAATACTTATATAAAATTACATGGTTATATGTCCAAGGGCTGAGTTTTCTTGCATTAAATGAATGCTTATATTATTCTTCCCTTCAAAAATTTAAAAAAAAAAAAAAAACCTCAAAAATAGAGAAAACAGTAGTATCATAAAATAATTTAAATGAAGGACTTCGGACACCTCCCTTAGACCCAATGAGTGCATACAGTGATAGTAACAGCAGTATACAAGTATTCTGTTATTTAAAGAAAATAAAAAAGGTAGCATTTCGGTTTGCTGACATTGCATTTTGGATAAAATGACAAGACTAATCAAAAACACATATAACTACAAAAGAGCCACGCATGGAATGTGTTGTCATTTCCAAATACTATAAAATCCTCCTAGTATTTTCAACTATCTCAAGGCACTGCATTGAGTAACCAATAATTACTGTGTTAAAATTAAGAGAAATCTCCTACAAGGGGCAGGAAGGGAAAGATTAATAAAATAAAAACTACTTTAAAATACTCTTTCAAACTATTTCAGACATTAACAGTATAAAAAAAAAAAAAAGCTTCAAATTATTCATGGAATTATCCGGTTTCCTTAAATCCAAAGTAGCTTAAAAAAAACTTTCCTCCTTCACTAGGACGCTTGTTCTGCAAGAAGGTGGTGTATACACTTGTACATGACACACCTACAAGGTGCGTTATTGTCACAGATCATCACTGAGCTTGGGGTCTAATTATACTGTTCACTGAATAATCACAAGTAATGTATGTACTAGTTAGAAGTCTTCAATTCAAGGCTCTTTAATTATGTATGATGCTAAATAAATGTCATCCATGTCTTTGGAAAGTATTTTATTCTGATGTGGACAACAGCTGTGTCCAGTATTTATCCTCAGGACTCAGAAGAACCATGTGAAGCAGGTAGGTTGTTCATAAGTTCAGAGCAGATGTAGCACAGGAGTGTAAATTCCATCACTTTTCCCACTAATTATTAGAGAGTTTGATCAACTTAATTAGTAATAAATGTGCCATAACAGAAGCTTGAAAAAAATCTTTTTCTACCTTGCTTCAGATTCTTATCCTGTGATGACTAACTTAGAAAACAATTCAATGTCAATAAACCGAAAATATTACTCCTCAAAAACATAAATAATTTATAAAAGGGTCCAAGGGCATTTACAGGACACAAATTACAAATGCTGAAAAGGAGAAAAATGAAGACTTCTTTTCCAGTCACAGGTTAGTCAAAAAAGCATATTCAAAGCTGGATTCACGTCTCCATAGAACTTTAAGAGATAGTTTACCTTCAGATAATATATTTTAGCAGCAAATGACAAAATCAAAGGATCCATTTTGGCAGGATAATGTAAGAATAAAAGGGAACTGATTTTCTCATTTATTTAAAAAAAAAAAAAAACAAAAACAAAAAACCACCAACTGTATCAAAATGATCTTCACGGTCCTTGCTTTGTTGATTTCAGCTAAGTGTCTGACATGTATGACCTCACGTTCACACAGTGGCTCAAATATCTTATGAAAGAGGAAAATGGAAACTAAATCTTCAGTTTTCTCCACAAGGACACAGGAGGCATATATTCCTTTACTTCTCTCATTAAAGCACCATCCGCTCAGTTCTTTTTGCAAAACCAACCCAAAATTTCAGAGCAATTAAAAGGTAAATTTTAGCAAAAATTACGACTGAAAAATAATTAAGGTGACATCAAAATTTAATAGCTCCCCAAATGGACTAATTTATGTTTTAGTAGGAATATATCACAGTACATACTAATATAGGATTTAATAAGTTAAAATAGGAAGGGAGCAAAAATAAAAAAGAAAGAAAGAAAGAAAAGAACAAAGAAAAGGAAAGAAAGAAAAAAAAAATCCCAACCCTTATATCTGTCAATTATGACAAATCAATTTAGAAAAAGAAAAGAAATGGTGTGCAGGTAAGCAGTTATATTTTTCCATCAGGTGTGGTGTTGCAAATATTATGGACACCCAACGCATTTCTTATAAACAAGAACTGCAGAACTAAACTAACCTCGGTCTGCGGTCACAATCCTTTGGTAAGGATGGACACGCATATCGTGCCTTCGAACTTTAGTAGCCACCGCACCTAGTTAAATTGCAATTACCAAGACAAAGTTAGAAAACATTCACAAGGGAAAAAAACAAACATTAACAGCAGGTTTATCAAAATGGATTTCAAATGTTCATTTACTACAAAAGTTCCATTTTAAGAAACACGTTAAGGCACAGTAGTTTTAAAATTAACCATAGCATGTTGTGTATATATGCGTCTATTAATATTGCATTCATTTCAAATATCTTGGCCTTAACCTATTTTATCCATTCATTCACAATCCCAAGTTACAGTATTTCATCAACTCTATTAGATCCAAACATATTTAAGCTTTACTATTCACATATTCACTGAAGTGCCTTTCTTGCAGCAGGACCACTTAAATAATGCCATGTTTAATACTGACAATTATCTGCTAACCTTAAGACCACTTCCAGAGTTTATCACTTAAAAAGGTTTAAAAGCAATTCTTAAAGCCTACAGATTGTGGTTTTAAACTTTGAGTCAATAAGTATGAACTGCAATGAATTAGGTGATTAGTAAAGCAAACAGTATAGTACACTTAGCAGTCAGTATACTACTATACACTCCTTTATAAATTACCGTTACGTTGTAAGATTACAGACTAAACCAAATTAATAACATACTTTTACTTTCTATCAGTGTGCAAAAAGTGCAAGTAAGTCACTGACTGCTAGGCTAAGCTTCCCCCCCAACCCCCCCCGGAGGCTGCTGAGACTAAGCATTTGTTAAATTCAGATCTGATGAGGGTTCAGTTAAGACCGTTCTTGAATTCTTAGCCTTTCGTTGGGAAAGCCATACCTAAAGATAAAAGGAAGGGAATTAAAAATTAGTCATCAATGAAGATTTGATGCTAATACCAATCTCCTCACTACCACCAACACACATGTCTGCATCTGTTTTGAAGGGCACTGCTTATTTTAAAATGATATGATGTGAGGCTTGATATATCATGCATGTTATCTGTGTGCAAATTTATTATAACTTAGCAATTTGAAATAATTTTCTCAGTTCTCCAAGTGCTCAAGGTCATGTTTTACTGCTTAGGTGGCAAAGCGAGAAATAGGACTGGTCATTTTGGTCATTTAGTTTATGCCAATTAGGGATCTGTACATTGTGCTTTTGTCAGTTGAATAATTAAGTATTATAAATAAAAATTTCCCAACACAAGAAAAAACACAGTGCTTAAAATGAGAAACTGCAGTGCCTCTTGCTGTTTCTAAGCAGTAAACTGGTCCATCACCCCTTTTTCATTTTAGATATACTAATCTTAGACAAGTATAATTCCACGAGGCAAAATCAGCGAGATCTTGCAGTGAGAGTGCTGGCACAGCAGCTGGTGGCTAGAGCGCCAGCCCTGCAGGAAGCAACCAACTCCTCGAACAGACGCTGTGCGTGCAGCAGAGAGGAGCTCTGGGGAGAGGAGCAGGCATGGGGCCACAGGACAGAGCGTTAACAGAAAGGAAAACGTAAACAGGTTACATGTTACATGTTATTTTAAAAATGCTTCAAGAAATGTGCAACAGAAACAAGCCTCTCATAAACAATTCTATAGTATAATTCTGACCTGTGATACTTTATACAATGATTTAGAGATCAACGGAACACATGTACAATAAAACCTATTTGCTCATGAAACAAAAGGCACCTGAGTGCGTGCACACACACAGATAACATACAGAGCATTGTGGCTTTCTTGAACTGAACAGCGAATTTTCAAGTTTGAATCTTAGTGTCCGGGTTCATTAAAGACTTCCAAATTTTTATAAATCAGTATTAATGCTGGAAAAAAAACTTAAAAGATCAAAAGTCCTAAGAGTCAACAGCACGCATGCAGCACCAAGGTCATATACAATTCAAGGAAAAAAAGTATTCAAATTCTGTCTGGTAAAACAAAGGGGCAGCACGGAAACAGTTTGTCCCACATTGACTGGTCGTGTTAGAACAGCTGCTGTATTCTAGTCCTTCATCCAGCAAGTCAATGGGCTGAAATATCAGGCATGACTGGCATTTCAATCCACTCTATAAAAAAAAGGCATCAGTAATGTCTTTTTCAAGCACACCACTTTCTATTCATGTAAAACCAAGCGTTCATAGTATGATCTTAACTTTTGCCTCAAATGTGATTCTGTAACAGTGACTTGGTATTTACTTATCGATTCCATACTGTACTACTGAAACCAGAGGAGTTTCTCTTATGACTGAGAGTAACTAAAACTGAAAAGAAAAAAACTGGAAAACCTGAAGAATCCAATTAATTTACCAGGTCTCTTTCATATTTTAAGTGATCATAAATATTAGAAAACACACAGATAGTAAGTTTTAAAAAAGATCTCAAAATATTCCCACACAGAAACTTAAAATGTAGCTGACAATTAAGTACCTCCTTAAGATGAAAGGAATCTAACTCCAGGCAGTGCAGCCAACGGAGGGGGACAGGCCAAACTCAGAATGACCTCAGTGATGGCACCGGTAAAAAGTATTTTCTGTTTAAAATGTTTATAACTGATTTACCCAAAGTGAATTTGAGTTATCAAAGAGAATCCAAGCAAATTTAAGGTGCAATTCCTTAAAAGGGGAGCCATTAAGAGAGGCCGAAATAAAACAAACTTTAGGCTTCTGTCTTCCTAATGGAAACTTGTCTTGCCTCTCTAAAGCTAATGCAATCATTTCGAAGTCTAAGGCACAGAAGTTATGAAGAAAAATACCGCCAGCCACACAGGGAGAACAACTTACCTAATACACCACTAGGTTCAATAGGATACTCAAGAATTGATGTAGCTGGTGCCAACGTGTAGGGGTACTCATAGGGTGTGTAGATCAAACCAGCTTCGGGCCCCGGAGGAACTATTGCAGCAGTTGGGTGAGGAGTTCCGTTTGGCATGACCGCGGTCTGTATTTGTCTGATCAAAGGCATTATGGTAGGGCCGGCTGGCGTAGGCGTACGCAGGGCAGCTGGCGGGAGGACAGGCGCAGGCCCAGTGATAATCCTTGGAGCAGCCTGGGCTGTTGCTGCAAGAGAAAAGGCAAGGGCTGCTACAGTAAGCAAAGAAATGTAGGAGGAAGTGTAGAGACAGCAGTATAACATATGGAAAATGAGAGGGAAGTAGGAAAAAGAAAGGAAAAGCAGGAAAGAAGAAAAATAAAAGGAAATCATTAGTACATGCGCTGATCACACAAAATGCCAAAGCACACTGATCAAATGCAAACAGCTTCCCCTTTCCCAGTGTGATTAAGAATACATGTGCAAAAATCAACAAGCCACTGTAAAAATTAAATAAAAAAAACAAAAAATAAAAAACAACAAAAAAGGATGAGACCATTAATACAGGTTATATTTAGTTCATATATTTGAAATATCTATTTTTTAAGATCTCATGAGACTAAAGATACATGCAGAAGCACATGAAAACACTCGCATTAAAAGATGTTAAAAATTTTTTGGAATTGGAGTCCACAGAAATACAGTTTTGGCTTATTTCTAATAGGATAGCTTAAGTTTCAAATTAAGAAAAGAGTAACTTTTACGTATTAACCGACAACTACTTTTATATAAATTTCTTGCATCTGTAATGAACTTCATAGAAAAATATTAAAAAATGTCCCACTCCTAAATATAAGACTGTTAATGATCTACTCCATTTTGTAAAGCAACCACGTCTGAACCCACTAAAGTGCCTCTACTTTGGAAAGTGGGATAGGACTTTAAAATTCTACTTCTTTAAAAAAAGAAAAAGCTAGTAATTTAAGTAGAAGATTATGTTCATTGAAAGACTTGTGAAGCTTTAATTCCCTCACAACCTAAAACAGCAATCTTCTTTAAGTTGATGAAAGCATCCAGAGACGTATCTAAAGGAAAACTGGGGTTAAAAATAGTGTATCAGCTACTGCTCTCTGTGAACTCATTCACATTTGAAATCAACAGAGAAAAAACTGGAAGGGAACATTAGCAAGCAAGATCAAAGGACAGAATTTGACAGAAGGGTCACTGCTTTCAGACACACTCCAAATTAAATATGGTTTAAAAAAATAGTTAAAAAATTTTTTTTTGTCTTTTGTATAAATATAACAAAATAAGCTAGAAGCCTTAAATCTGTAGTTAACAGAACAGGAAATTTCCTGAAACTCTTGAATTTAGAAGTTGAAATTTCACCAGAACAATAAAGTTTATAAACCCCAAACTTAGTTAGACATGCTGACATAAAATAAAGGAGAATGTCCCCAATTCATGAAAACAGTAAAAATGGGACTGTTAGTCCCGTCTCAAGTGACCATTATTTCGAATCTTCACTTTGTTTCACTGATCGTGTGTTGTGCTGCCAAAAGGAGAAAGGTCTGTGTACCCAGTGGCTGCTGCGGCTCTAACCATGGACCTCAGTCTCAGGCTTACGTGATTTAATGTTGGCGTCTCTGTAGGTGCCATTCAGAATCGCAAGCTCCATCAGCTGCATCTTCTTCAGGCTGTCTTCTCCCTCTGCCTGCGTGGAAACATGAGAGCAGTAGGCACTTAAGATGGACTGCGTCCGTCACGAGTCGTCTTTACTCCCAAACCTTACAATAAGGAGTATGTGACTACAGCCACCGGCTTCACTCAAAGGGGGGGGGGGGACCACAGAACCAAAAGGTGCTACATACTGATACCCAGAATACCCTCAGCCGCCACTAGCTACATTTATTTCCATGTGGACATTTTTTATGTAAACTACACTGATTTATTAAAGTTCCCCCCAAAGCTTAGCTAAACGGAGTAAATGTCAGTCAAGATTAAATGTAGTGTATTTCTTCTCTTAACCATCATTCTGTAGCACATTCGGAAACTCAATGTGCTCATTAAAAGGGGGGGGCCACCAACAATGCACCAAAAAAACACACAACCCCCTCCCCAGGACCCACCAAACTGGGATTTTAAACATGTAATATATGAGGGTGGTATTCACATATGAGAATTCTGTTTAATTTTCCAAAAAGGAAGCTTTAATAAAATCACAATCATAAGAATTTCTAAAATTTGAATATATATTCTGTTCTCTTATGCCAACATTCCTGTCTCCTCTCAGTTAGTAATAATACTATCACCATTCTAAAGCAAATCTAATCTTTAGGGCCACTGTATGATACACTGTCTAACCCCTGAGACATTTAAAAGTAAAAGCTCTAGGGGTGCCTAGGTGGCTCAGTGGGTTAAAGCCTCTGCCTTCAGCTCAGGTCATGATCCATGGTCCTGGGATCGAACTTAGCATCAGGCTCTCTGCTCAACAGGGAGCCTGCTTCCCCCTCTCTCTCTGCCTGCTGCCTGTGCTCTCTGTCAAATAAATAAAATCTTAAAAAAAAAAAAAAAGTAAAAGCTCTTAACAACTATGTGACAGTGACAGGCTGTGAACACCAGGATTGTCTCTGACCATGAGAATGTCTGGCCGTCCCGTTTACCTTGGACTTGCCCCACCCTTTCTGTCGATTGTTGTCACCCCTGTTCTGGTCATTACTGGTGTATTACCAAAACTACCACAGTATTATGTTAATGGTATCTCTTCTCCAATCAATCTATATAAGGGTAAGATTAACTGCACAAACACAACTTTTCTTCTTAATGTTCCTTAACATTTTTATGTCTTAAACCCTTCTTAGTTTCTTGCTATCTAAAAATATAAACCATTTAAGCTATCTGTGGATCTGGGCCCAAATTATCTTCTCAAGGTAAAGCAATTAGTTTTCCACTATTTTGTACACCTTTCTTCTACCGTCAATCAATCCCGTCAGTCCGTGTTACGCGTCTCTGTGCGGATTTCGACTTCCGTCTCTTGAACGCTCCTCTGCACTCCGCTCTACCCTCCTAAACCCTACCTACTCTCTGCAAACTCCCAACCTCAATGTTACCTTCTCAAAGGGCCCTCCTTAGATTATACTGTTTCTACCTTGAGTTCTAGTTTCATGTACATCACCGCCACCAAAGTAAGTTCTTGGCGAACAGAGCCTATTTCTTATTGATCACTGCCTGTATTCCCATTCAGCCTGTCCCACAAGCTATTTTTGCTAGTATTTCTAAATGATTGGTACAAAAAATCTTTTAACTTTATTTCCAAATCTCAAATGTCTAAATCCTGTAGGGTAAGCATTAGCGACAGCAAAAAAAAGCAGTAGATGAAGGTCTGTTTACCAAGGTTCATTCCTGAAGACGATGCTAGAAGACAGTGGAACTATGTACTCCTCACATGTATTATGCGGTATCTACTCCTCAGTACTTAATATTTAAAAACAAAGTAACCCAATGACACTTTTTTTCTGACCTGATTCAGAAAGGAGCAGGACCACATGACAAGCTTCTCTGTCCTCCATCCCTACTGCAACTGTCAATGATACACAAAACCCTGTCCTTGGCACTACAGCAGCAAAAAGGGTACTATTATTTATAGTAAACAGAACTGCTCAATTAGCTTTTAACAAACCGCAAAGAATTAAAAAGATGAATGAAAACATCACGAAGATAAAGTTTCAGGTGTCACTGACAACTTTTCAAAAACCTACTTTGTAGGAAAAAACAGAGGAGACTTGAATGCTTGTGGAATCACTATTCCTTGACCCCTAAGAACATGTACAACGATGACAGAGAAAAAAGTTAACAGGATTTCTTTGAAAGCCATTGCAATTACTTGTTAATGGTAAGACAAGCATCAGCAAAAGGGACAAATTAGCAATCCATTATCTAACCCAAACTCCTTAAACTTGTTCCCTGAAAGCTAGTGATATTAAAATCTCACCAAATCATTTCAAATTTAAGTCTATACATAGTAACGGAATATCAGAAACACATAAATTATACTCTACATTAAAAAAAAGGAAAAGCAATAGGTATACCTTCATTACTTTCAACAGTGAAACAATGGTACGTATTTGAAAATGTCATCAAGTAAGAGAAATAAAGATGGAAGAAGTTATGTGACCTCTTGTCTCGGAGAGTGCTGCAGAGGGAAGAGGGACTGGAATGCATGTTTTCACCCAACTGTTTTTTTGGATAACAATTTAACCACACTCATTAGCTGGTGATGCAGGGTTAAAACAGAGGAGAAAGCCAAAGAGAAAGATGATGGAAGACACACATGTGTGCACATCAAGGTTCGTGCATGTATGTCTTGACCTTTTACAGGGTGCAGGACACTGAAAAACAGATGTAGGGTCACAGACCTCCCCCTTGCCTACCCAAGAGGAGAGCAGCACAGCTTTCACGAGGCAGCAGCAATGGACTCCGCCACAATGACCTCGCTGGAGGCCACTGAGGTTCACAAGTTAGGAATTACAGTATGCACACTAACTACATCACATTACAGCGGGCTCCACTAACACCTCCTAACAGAGCACAAAATTTAGTTCGGAAGCTAGAGTTTCAACGTGGTGGTCTCACTCCAAAATTAGCTTTACTCTGGCCTCTTCATCACTTCTCCCCACCTCGCCCGCCACTCTGTATGCACAGAGCACGATGCTGTGCCTCAAGAGTCTGCAGAGTTCGTTACAGAATTACTCTAACAGAGAAGTGGTTAGTTAAACCTTCTTGTCCTGGTTTCGTCAGTGAAACTTGACATCATATTCCTGCCTGGATGCTGTTGAAGGGGTATGCCATCTCTCTTTCCAACAGAACTTCAGATAAGAAAATGTGCTGGTTTCTTAGCTAATTTCTCCTGAGTTTTTCCTATAGTCCTGAAGGCTCTAGAGCTTCTGCCACTCAGGCTTCCTATCAGGAGTTTATTTGATGTTTCCTCTTCTCTCAAAGATAAAAGCTGATCAAACAAGGCATCCTGAAATCATACATCTCAACTCCAGATATTTCAGAAGGCATTTCTGTAGAACTTGCACAAGAACAAACACCTCTATAGAGATGGAACACCGACTTCTGCTGCTGTAACAAAAGAAGCTGTTCTTGAACAACCAAACCTCAGGTCGTAGAAGGGTGTTTTATAATGCTGAATCAAAGTGTTCATCTAGAGCTTTACGAATTCTTATTTCTCATTTGCTCTATATTTTAAAATCCGAGATATAATTTATATGCAGTGGAATCCTGAGATCTTAAGTGCAACATTCAGTCAGTTTTCATGAATGCACATCAAGCCACAGGATGGTTCGATCAACTCAAAAGTTCCACGGTGCCTCTTCACACGTTAAGACCCTCCCCACTCTACCCCTGGAAACCCACAATCTGATTTTTGTCACCAGGTTAGTTTTCCTATTCTAGAATTTCATATAATGGAATGACAGAGTACATACACTTCGTGTGCCCCAGCTTCTTTCACTCAGCATTATTCATGAAACTCTTCCGCACTGCCGCATGGGTCAGTGGCATACCTGTTTGGACAGCTGAGTTGTATTTCATTTATTTATCTACTCTTCTGCTATGGCCATTGGAATGTTTTTGGATATTGTGCATAAAGCCACTGTGAAAATTATCATGTAAGATATTTTTGTGAATGTAGTTTTTCTGCCCCATTTTCTGAAGACACACCTAGACGCGGAATTACTGGGGTCATAGGATGAATATTTCTCCCACATTTCCTGTATGAAAAGTATTATGTAATGTTACTGAAACATTAGGAATAATGTACCTTTTAAATGTAGAAGTTTAAAAAATATAACAAATACCTGCTAACTTATCTATAGGTCCACTGTCCCATATCTAAAACCTGTGGCATCCTAAGTATTTGAGAATTTTTCAGATATGTATAAAGACATTATACCAAGGATTACACAACATCCCCATTGGGTCTGGAGGAATACTGCAATAATCCAATCTGTGACAAACATAAAAATAATACACTAATAAGTAGGATAAAGACAGATTATTTTTCTTTTCTGAACTTCTTGGGGGTTTACAATTATGGAAGGCAGATTATGAATCTGTATAAATAATCTATGCATTATTATCTATCATACTCTATAATCTATTATAATAATTTACAGCTACGTTACCGGCTATATTTAACAGCTATGTTAAAGTGACAGAAATAGGTCATGGTTAATACTAGACTGAGAATGCAGAGGTCTTAGCATTTTAAAGTAGAACTTATACGCTGCTATACCTTATTAAAGCTAGATACCAGATTTTCATCATCTAAACATTTACACTTTATAACACTTCTGTGGCACTGGTACTGTGTTATCCCTGAGGCCTAGACAGGTTAGGCAGCTTATCTAATGTCGCATATGGTCACACCATCAAACTGGCTTCTAACCCAGCATACTCGATCTAAACTCCTTATCATACCCTCTCCTTGGTGCAGTGCCTTTAAGTGGAATTATCCTTTGGATTCATCGAAGACCTCAAGTAAGAAATTAAGAAAACCATGTTTATTTGGCAGCTTTAAATTTATAAAGTACACATTAAAACAAACTCCACTACAATAATGTAATTAATTACAAAAGAGAAGTGAAGCAAATGTATGAATATTTCCAAATCATTAAAATGTGATTAGTAAAATAATTTTCCTATTAAAAAAAAGCCTAAACTCTCCAGCTTAGCAATCAAGTCACTTAACGTCTGTCTATAAGGCAGTCCTATTTGCAAATATTTTGCATTAGTTAAAATCATCTTCCCACTGTTCCTAGAAGCCTGCTTGTGCTTTTTTGCCCCCAACCAAGACAAGATCCTATCTAGAAGCATCCTCTGCATACTTCTTTTGATAGTCCAGATGACTGTTCCCTCTAGAGTATATTTTTCCTAATCACACACACACACAATGGGTATCATTTTCCTAAATCTATGTTGCTCCTTTTGGGATACTCAATCCTATATAGCCATGTACTATCTCATTTTTTCTATTTTTCATGTAGTTTTCAGGAAATTTCTCATGTGACTTATAACCATAAATTAACCATTAACCAATTAAAACAGTCTTCTTATAGCTCCCAATGCCTTGTAGACGTGAACTTGCTCACTAACATTAAAAAATTTGATTCTTTTCCATAAATTTAAAATAATGAGTGGTGAGAGGCCTGGGTGGCTCAGTTGGTTGAGCGTCTGCGTCTGCCTTTGGCTCAGGTCATAATTCCCAGGTCCTGGGATGGAGCCCCACACTGAGCTCAGTGGGAAGTCAGCGTCTCCCTCTTCCTCTGCCCCTCCTCCTGCTTGTGCTCTCTCTCCCTCTCTCTCAATAAAATCTTAAGAAGAACATACATGAGTAGAAACAGTTTTCTAAACATAAATTCACTTTTCTGAACAAGAAATTAGTAAGAAAAAAGAGAAAATGGAGAGTGACAAAAGTTTAAAACAATTTTCATACCAATCATTACTTGTATATGGTCTGCCAGCTAAAGAAAATTTGATAAAGAACATAACTGACTTTAAGCTAAATAGAGGATTTTATACAGGAGAGAAACAGAACAGAATCTGTCTTTAAAGGCATATTCTGTTATTTTGTGAATGGACTGTTTGGGGCTTGAGTACGATTAGAGAGAGACCAGTCATGAGGAGCTTGACTTCAACCCCAGTGACAGAAAATGTACTGGACTGGCGTGGAAGTAGTAACAGATGGAAAAAAAATAACTCAAAAGGACTTGACAGCTAGTCGGATGGAACAAGCGAGAGAAAGGAGACATTAAAGAATAATGTTCAGGTTTTTGGATTAAGCAATCAAGTAGATGGTGGCTCCATTTAATAAAGGGAAAGGCTGAGGGGAACAGAATCAAGAGCTCTGTTTGGAAATACTAAGTTTGAAAATGCTTGGCTCTTTAAATAGCCAAGTGGAGATGTGAGGTACAGAGCTTAATGTAAATCCGCGACTATTTACTCAAATTCATCCCATAATGCTAGTAGAAAAATTAACCTCCTGCACTATTTTATAATATTTTTCTCCTAGATTATGCAGATTATTAAGTTTCAAACTGACCGGCTCTATACTTTTAACAGTGGGTTTAGGACTCTTGATAGTACTATCTCTTCTTTGCAAGCTGGTTCTGGTGGGCTCTCACAACCGAGATGCACCGTAGAGGGCATTTAAGCAAGACGGAAGAACAATGGAGGGGAGAAGGGATGCTCCTTCCCGTGCCAGAGGTTCTCAGGCTCCACACTTCCTTCCCAGCACGTCTAGAACAAGCTTTCTTATGTCACCCATGAGGAACACCACCAGCCAACCAGTTTATCTACTCCTCTGAGCTACTGTGTTTCCCGTATGAGGCAAGTTCCACGTCTGCACAGAACTTTCTCACAGTGCCCAAGATCGAACAACAGTACCAATCTCTCTCTTGTCTCTCCCAGCCCTGGCGTAAGAGCTGCTGCCTATCCTTTCTCAATCTGTATTGCACCCTGCTCCTTTTGTAGTTTTCAGCACATGTTTAATCAATTAATTCATTAATTCTCTCCACTGAAAAACCTAATGTGGCTTTTGTTTTCCTGATACAAGGAAGTGGCTCCCCATTACTACTACTTCATAGGGCCTGAACTTCCCAGACTGGCCTTTATGGCCACACCCATTTCTTTTAAGTCACCAACTTCATCTTGTGCCAAAAAGGTACGTGGACTCCATGGTAATCTATTGTTTCTTCAGATTTATAAGTTGCTTGATTCCACCTTCCTTTCCTTTCCCAGTCTTCAATGTCTAGTTAAGAGATGACTAATGAGCACTTACTATGATGCAGATACTGTGCTAAAGTCCAACACAAAAAGAATGATGTTCACCAACTGAAGAGCATGAGAGAAAAGTCCCAGAATCGTACAGAAACCCAACACTGCAAACATGTATCAGGACTCCGTGCTTAGGTGGAGAGGCAAAGGCACATTAGCACCACTGTTGCACCTTGGCTACACAGGCCGAGTACTAAAAGGTAATGTGTAAGCCCCCACTTTCAATGATACGCGAAGACTATCTTATTGTTTTGTTGAAAAATTCGTGGGTCAAAATGTTACAGACACAGTAGGGGGAGAAAAATCTTGGCGTATCTTACACTATTTGCCATTACATTCATTATCCCACAAACTTCCACTTAATCATAATACCTGGTTTAGCAGCAACAACTTACCAAAAATAAAGCAAGATAGAGAGGAAGAAGCACAAGGCACTTTCCTTAGCCAGAAAAGTTTGAAAGGTTTAAACACACACACACACACACACACACACACACACAAAGCTGCATAAATTTTATTAAACTATATAAAAAACTAACTTTTAAAAATTTTATTTATTTTAGAGAGAAGAGCATGCATGTGCGGGGGGAGGGGCAGAGATAAAGAATCTCAAGCCCACTCCCCGCCCCCGCCCCCCACCACCATGCTGAGCAGCCTAAGATCATGACCTGAGTCAAACCAAAAGTCAGATGCTCTCCCAACTGGGCTCTCCAAGTGCCTCCACTGAATACTTTTTTTTTTTTTTTTAATTTTTAAGATAATGTGTTCTTTCCTCAACCAGGCATAAACAGATCTATTAAAAGCAGTAACAATCTCAGAAAAGTCTTATCATAATAAGCATTTATTTCTTCCTATGTGAAACACAGTATGACATAATTTGATATTTTATTCTTTATGGTAAGCTTAATAGGAATGACAAACTTTTGAAAGATTTACACGATCCATACCTTGGGCTACACACTAAACTAGTATCAGCAAAGCCACAAAATTATCTTACAGGGAAGAAAGTCCTCTGAAATAGATCATTTTAGGTGAACACTTTCAGACTATACAGCTGGGGCAACAAAGGAAGGGCATATAATTACACACTGTGAGCTGAGGAGAGCCTGACTCTACAGAAGATAAAGAGCAGGTACCTGAAAATGATGATGATTTAAAAATGGATTAGTTGTGGGAGGTATATGGGAGAAGGAGGGAAAAATTTGCAAAGTATATATACAGTGGCAGCGGTGGTAGGGAGTGAGTAGACCCTTGTAGGATGTCATAACAAATGCCTGACAAGTTCTAGAAGTAATAACACATTAAACTCACATGGATCCAGATTAAGCAGTAAGTCTACAGGAAGGAAAAGTAATTTCTTTTCTTTTTTTTTTTTTTAATCGTTATTTATTTATTTACTTACTTACTTATTTTAAAGATTTTATTTATATATTTGACAGACAGAGATCACAAGTAGGCAGAGAGGCAGGCAGAGAGAGGGGGGGGAAGCAGGCTCCCTGCTGAGCAGAGAACCCGATGCAGGGCTGGATCCCAGGACCCTGGGATCATGACCTGAGCCGAGGGCAGAGGCCTTAACCCACTGAGCCACCCAGGCGCCCCAATTTATTTTCTTTTTAACAAAATACTCACTACATACTAAAGACCGATCACTAGTCTAGGTATAGAAAGAATGAGATGTGGCATTTGTATTTAAGACTGAGAGTCTGGTTTGGATAGAGATGGAAAGGAAAGCAAGCTCAATAAAGTGTAACAGCTGCTATGAGAAGTTTACGCAGGGTGTAGCTGAAGACCAAACACAGAACTATGGGGAAAGGACCAAGAACCACTTCAAGGATCTAAAGATAACTACGAACCTGTCTAAAAAAATCCAGAGTACAAAGGCAAAATGTTACCTACACTGTTAGTGGGTTAACAGAGAACTAAGCTCACCCAAAAGTATCTATGATAAAACTGTTAGGGACGCCTGGGTGTCTTAGTCAGATAAGCCTCTGCCTTCCGCTCAGGTTATGATCCCAGGGTCCTGGGAAAGAGCACTGGGCTCTTTCCTCAATAGGGAGCCTGCTTCTCTCTCCACATTGACTGCTACTCTGCCTGCTTGTGTGCTCTCTCTTCCTTCTCTCTCTCTCTTTCTGACAAATAAATAAAATCTTAAAAACAAGCAAACAAACAAAACTGTTAATCATGGTCTTAAAAGACTTCCAGGTAATGCTACTATATGATGTCAACCTACTACAGGGATTCTTCAAAGTAACCTATAGGCACTAGGACACACTGATGAGATTTCTGAGCCATCAAGTGCAGTGTAATGATCTCTAAGCTGAGAGTAGAGGCGGAAAGCTGCCCTGTCCTCGGAGCAATGGCAGGTCACTATTGCTAGTTTCACTTATACACAAACTACTTTTGGTTTTAGTCATTATGGTGGCACTGAGGCCATTAATTTTGGTCGCTTCACACCTTAACTTTTGTTCTTTACTGTTCTGTAAGATATCTAAAGGGGTATCTTCCCTGTAAACAGCTGACTGAAACTTTGAACCTCAACATAAGGCCAAGGGAGACAAAGCAGGGAAGAAAAAAGGGCAGGGAATTTCTTCAAGTATCACCTAGTAGCATTTGACCTCTATGATGTATCACCACTGCAATAAAGACAAATAAGATTTAAGTTTTGCCCTATAATTTTTGTTCTGAGATTGAGACTCTTATTATCTATTTTTCCTTGGCCAGAGAAAAAAATAATTAAGCTAATTAAATATCTCATTTTTTTAAAAGGTCTCTTATTATCTCATTTTTTTTTAAGGTCTCTTGTTTCTGGGATTCAAATAAGCCTTTATTTCAAGTGTTTATAACTTTTAAAGAATTTAGTCATTCTTATCTGATTTAACCTTCTTAACAGCCTGTAAGGTCTATAACACAAGGTGTTATCTCTCCCACTGGTTGTACTTTAGGGTAAAATTTAACATAAGACAGGAGTTTGTGCCACTATTTTAGTAAAGCACTTGAATGCTTCTTTTGCTTAGCTATCCCACAGTTAGGAAGCCAAGTACGGGTGGCCAAACTTGCAGAATAAAATAATAAACAAAATGTGGAATATAAATAACACTTTTCTTTAGGGATGAAGAATAATGTACTTCTGAAATAAACTACAAATACTCCTTCATTTCTTAAGTGGGTTTAGCTATATAGCAACCTAAAAACCACATTTTAAAGTAGGCATAAAATAAATCAGGGAAAGTTAAGTATAGGAGTTGACAATTAGGAACAGGAGTTAATTCTGAACTAAAACTTTAGAAATTTTTCCTCTACTGCAGGAGTTATTTATGAGCAAAACAGCTGTTATTCTGGAGTATACCAGATATTATTTTAGAAGAAGGCAATATAAGAAGTCCTCTCAAGTCCTCTACTTAAGAACTGTGAACCTTATCAACTTTCAAAGTTAACAAAGCACTCTCCTTAAGCAAGCTGATAACACATGGGCATTTGGTTTTGGGGTATTCTTGGTGGCTTCCATGTTTACCTTGTATTTTGAGGTGTTTTATAAATATTTTTAAAAAACCACATTATAGCCAGTAAGTGTAACAATAATTAGCCTATAAACTAGTAATATACAATCATCAAGAGAAACAAAAATTTTTAAATGATGAGAAAATGTTCAATGTTGGAAAGTATTTTAAAAATCAAGGGTTTAGGGTGCCTGAGTGGCTCAGTTGGTTAAGCAACTGCCTTCATTCAGCTCAGGTCACGATCCCAGACTCCCAGGATCGAGTCCTGCATTGGGGTCCCAGCTCCACAGGGAGTCTGCTTCTCCCTCTGACCTTCTCGCCTCTCACTCACTCTCTCAAATAAATAAATAAAATCTTAAAACAAACAAACAAACAAAGGTTTAAAAACCAAGATGAAATTTCTTTCATAATGATAGCTGTGTGGTGTGACCTCAAGCCTTGGGCGAATGAATCGTTCACACTGCACAGAATGTGACTATGCACACTGGGAAGGGGCCAGGTATATTCAGGCTGCCAGCGATTTCCCTGTGAGACTTGATGAGCTCTAGTACGTAAGGGTGACAACTGCCTCAACAGGTTTCTTTATGTATATACCAAACTGATGTATTTTGAAGAAGGTATCAATGATATACCACACCAAGGGGGTTGAATACACTGACAAAGTCTTAAACTACCAAGGGCAGGCCCTTAACTCTTTAGTAGGAGGTATCCAGGGAATGAAAGCAGGAAATGCTCTTCAGTGATCTGGCCTCACAAACCAATGGACTTAAATATTTTCTTTCCAAATCCAGGTGCTTTTGTATTAACTTTAAAACTGTATTTTAAAGATTATTTGAGAGCAAGAGAGGGAGCACTTGTGTGTGTGTGTAAGAGGGAGAGAATCTCAAGCAGATTCCCTGCTGAGCAAGGATCCAGAGGTGAGGCTAGGTCTCACAACCAAGAAGTACATGACCTGAGCCGAAATCACTAGTTGGTTAATTGCTTAACCAACTGAAGCACCCAGGAGTCCCTAAATTGTCTTTTAAAATTTACATATAAGCTACTACTCAAGGGAGCCTTAATGGCTTTATTCCCATCTAGATTTTATTATAAACTGAATTTATCCCTTATAGTTGATATATAATTTTATCCTACTATTTTTATGAAATATCCTATGAAAAGTCTTTACATTATAGTCCTTAAATCTCTAAAAGATGATCATATCTCTAAGACAGGTTTTAACTAACAAAGACTGCGCTCTTGGAAATTTGTATCAGGGAAGATGGAGTTGGATATAGACAATTAAGCCGTTAAAACAAACTTAGACGGAGTTTCCAGGAACATTCAAGCAAGGATGTCAAACTAAGTTTGGGCTCCTGACCAACCGGGCAGTGAAGGCTGTGGGACATTCACATGTCAAAGTGATGTGCAGTGTCAGACGCACAGATGAGTACGAGTTCAAGGGGTCAGAAAGAGTGAAGGTGGTTCCAAGGAAGAGAAAGAACACGCTCAAAGATCTAGAATCAAGAGTGAGATCAGTAAGGTTGATGATGTGGTGACAGTCTGCAAGCCGTGCTCAAGCAAGGACATACTCTGTGGAGTGATTCAAACTCACTAGAGGGTCTTAACCTAAGGAAAATCATGATTAAAATTCTATTTTTAGAAGCACTTCTTTAGCTGCAGTAGAGAGAGTGTCTGGAAAGGTAAGACTAAGACAGGCAGGAAGATCATACAGATAAAGCAGAGACTGTATGTTTCTAATCCAGGCAACAAATAATGATATTCTGAACCGAGACAATTCCAACAGGGATGGAGAGATGAGAAGTAGGAGATGGTTGGAGGGCCGAACCAATGGTGCGTGTGTGTGTGTTGGGAAGGGGGATGTGGCAGCACAATATTCTAAATATTCATGATATTTCAAGTCTAAACCACAGTTTAATAGTTCCTCATTGTCTTACATTAATTTTTTGCTTTTATGAAGAATACTGTTACAAATTACTTTCCTGATTGGGGATTACCTCTTTGGAATAAACTAAGAACTACACTTACTCACTTACTCCACCACTTCATGCCAGAGGCTGCATACCCTATTAAACTGTGTCCTGAAAAGGCTTTTGCAATGTCCAGGGTTACAAAGGTATGGGTATTCATTTTATGGTCTTTTCAATAACTTGTTTTATTTAAAAAAAAAAAAAAAAGAAAGAAAGAAAAAGAAAAGAAAAACTCAAACAAAATAACTGCTAACCAAATGGGAATAATGTCATTGATTCCTTAAATGGAAGTTCAAATTGGGCTTTTTCTCAGGCATCTTCCAGGAAGAGCTGTGATTTTCCCACTTTTATTTCCCCATGAAAACAGAGTAACTGCCAGGATTGTATTAATATGCTAGAGTTCACTAAAAAGCTATGTGCATGGTAAAATGATGATCTCTCTCTGTGCCTGGTGGCTCTCACCTGACAAGCTAGACCAGTAACCACAAAGATCACAGAGTATAAGTATTGCTTGTACTTTGACTGTTTTAATGCTTCTTACTGCTTTTATATATTTTATATACATATGTACATATAACATACATATGTATGTGTAAAAAGTACTTATGTATACATATCTGTATGTATAGCATAGTTTTTAAAAGTTACTTGTACTTTCACAGTTTCTTTTTATCACAGAGAATATCCAACATATATAAAATCAGCAAACTCTTAAATGTTTTGCATTCCAGTGACAGATCTTATACTGAAAATACTTCAAATTTATAAAAATTAGTAGCTAAAATGGGGTTTGTTAACAGAAGGATACTTTAGAAGCTGCTGTAATGCATTTTTTAAATTTAGGAACACTAGGGTGCCTGGGTGGCTCAGAGGGTTGAAGACTCTGCTTCGGCTCAGGTCATGATTGAGCCCTGCAACGGGCTCTCTGCTCAGCAGGGAGCCTGTTTCCCCCTTTCTCTCTGCCTGCCTCTCTGTCTACTTGTGATTGCTGTCAAATAAATAAAATCTTTTAAATAAATAAATAGATTTAGGAACACCTTAAAAATATTAAGTTGCATGGCTGGAGGACATTTTAATTGGCTTATAACTATAATCATTACCAAATCTAACACTCACTACTTGGTTTTTAAACCACAGTAGAAATAGTCTTCTGCTTCGGCAAGTTCTACCGCTTCAGTGCTGTATGAGGATTCTGAGTGGTGGCATACTTCCTACCACCAGCATCAACATACAAACACAGGTATTTTTCTGACAGACAAGTTTTCATGGTAAGTAATGGAATTAAGAAAGCAGTAAATCAGAGAACAACATATTCATTGCGTAGCCACTATTAGCTGAAATGTCACTGATGTTCCACAGGTAAGCAGCTTTTTGATGGGATGGTTGGTGCTTTAAATATTTGGTATGAAGATTTAAGAAAAAATTTGCTGGTGATATAAAGAAAGGCATTATCTCTGATTCCAGAGTTAGAAGTAATTCAACTCTGGATCTATCCTATTATAATTTGGTTTTATAGCACTGGATTTATAGCTTTTTCAAAAATTTCTGCTTACTAAAATTCCTATAGGAAAAAACAGCTTTATTAATGTGAGTTTCAAACTCCTAATTTCCCATGAAAAACTTTATGAATCAAAAGATGTTTACAAACCATGTCTTGATTGCATATAATAAGGAACATACTTCTTCATTTGTTGTGGAACAGACTCAATGATTTCATAACAACAAAACTATACTAGTATGTTCCCAGTATATATGAAACAGTAATCAATATTTGTTCAATGAATATAAGCAGATGGTTAAAACAGTAGCGTGTTAAATTAAAACAGAATTTTTCTTTAAGAAGTTATGAATAACAAAGCAAAACACTACTCCATGTTAATATGCAGTCATGTAAAAAATTTGACAAATACTATGTAGTATTTTTGAGAACACATTTCTTAGTTGCTAGTGTTTCACTGGCAATTCTAAACCATTCTAAGCGCCGGTATACTGGGAGAAATCTTTATGTGGCTTCTGCCAGGCCTTTACCCGTCTTAGTTTCTACGGCTAAACAAATAAACAAGGGGTGTTCTGGGAATTGCAAGGTGTTTTATATTGGGGGAGGGTAAGGAAGAAATAACATGAAACAAAACTGGAAAGGTAGATATGTACGAGGTGAAGATGGGCTACAAATGCTGTGCTAACTAGTTTGCATTTTACCAGGCGAGGACAGAAAGCCATGAAAATGTAAAATAGGGAACATGATAATACTTCAAATATATACTGAAAAGATAACTCTGGGGGTACCTGGGTGGCTCAGTTGGTTAAGTGTCTGCTTTTGGCTCAGGTCATGATCCCAGGAGCCTGGGATGGAGCTCCACATCAGGCTCTCTGCTCAGCAGGGAGCCTCCTTCTCCCTTCTCCCTCTGCCTGGTGCTCCCCCTGCTTGTACTGTCAAATAAATAAAAACTTTAAAAAAAAAGGTAACTAGCTGCAACTAGGAAGGAGCACCAATTGACCTAGTACAAGAGTGAGCATGGAAACGAAGAGCCAGGTGCTACTAAGAGGAAGAAATCAGAACAGGATGAAATGGATGGGAAAGAGCAGGAGCAGAGGGGAAGCAGTGGTGCAGTTAAGGATCTATGACTCGGTGGCAAGGGCTGTCATTCACAAAGAGAAAACAATGGAGGAACTGCTGTATGAGGAGGGCAGGGAAGAATGTGATGTTAGTTTGGGAAGGGTTATGTTTGAGATTGTATGAATCATCCCAAGGAGGTGCTGAATGGATTGGGGAGCTGCGGGGCTGAGATGAGCAGCATAATGAAGAACGATCATGATGGCAGTGGTCCCTGGAGATAGATTCTGGATGAGAATGCCCAGAAAGAACAAACCGGAGTGCAAAAAGATCACTCTGGGAAGTCTCTACCTCCAGTAACAGCATGACATTTCTGAAAAGCAAGCATCAAGTGACTAAGTAACCAGGAAACTCATTAATTTTGCCCTCCTCTCATTTTTATATTACTAAATCTCTTATCTCCGTATGTACCAAAGTCTTGGTTTTTAGGCTGGTATATAGCAGTCTCTCAATAGAAGTTTGTGAGTGAATTGCTTTTGACAATCATTAAGTGAGTTTTTTAATCTCTACAAGTATGTTATAATTCCACAGATACTAAATTCAGTAATCAAAGTCTATTATTTAAGAGTATACTATCATCCTTCAAAAGCAAATACATAAAATATATAAATATGAAGAAAGCTTAATTCATGAGTCTCTTAACTTGCTCAGAGATACATTCTACAAAGAGGTTTAACAAAAATAAGTTGATGTCATATTTTAAAGGCATAACTTTAAAAACTCACTCTATTATTTTGTATTTGATGCACACATTAAAAATTGATTTTTTTTCCCACAAAGGTATTAAAGGTTAAAAGAATAAAAAACTCGTCTACTTATACAAATATGCAATACAGGCTTCAGATTAATGCCCATAAAGGAGAAGTCTTATTAGTACTGTCACTTGCGAAATCAAATTTTAAAAATTTAGTTATCAAAAACACAGGAGAAAATCAAGCTATTTATGACAAGTTACCAAATTAAGTTTACCTGAAACTAAATTAAAATGCTCACCTGACTCTTTAAAATACCATTAAATCTCACAATGGTAATATCTGAATAATTTTACTTACATAAAATACTCAAACATTTGAAGTGTTGTCAAAAAAATTAGATATAAGGGTTTAAAAACGTAAGTTAACTAAAGGGTATTTGATTTTCTTAACTTTTTTGCTAAGTCAACTTCAATGTGCATTAATAGAAAATGAATGGAATACAAATGCTTCACCTATATATAAGGAACATGATGCTACTTACCAACCATCAGAAGGGCATGCAAACAAATTAAAGGGATGTATGAAAATAATTGAACTAAAGAAGATACACCGAGAAATCACTCTATTTTTCTATTAAATAATTTTATGTCTTTAATAAAAAAAATCAATATATAGTAAATTAATTTTAGAGTATCTGTGTAGAATACCATACATTTAGTAAGGGAGAAAACAAACAAACAAATAAACAACTAAAATGCATTATCCCAGCCAGCGTTTTTAGTTATGGGATAGAAACATTAAGAGTTAAGAATACATAGGTACTAATAAGTGTAAAATGTTACATAATAAATTCAGCATGCAAATTCTGAGGGATGCATGGAATGTAAGGTTAAAATGAAAGGAACTTTTATATAAACTACAAAAATATTTCCTAGAGAATAAACACATACTACCCTATTACCTTACCCCAAGAATCTGTTTTATATTTGCAACACCTTAAATTTAGAGTTACAAGCTATCTAAACTGTCAACCACATTTCTTGTGTTAGGGAAGCCATTCTTTAATGAATCCTTGTAATAACAAAAAGGATATTTTTTGCAGACTCTCTTTCTGAGGGCTTGTTCACACACACAAGACCTATCTTACTATTACTGTCAAGCAGCTCCAGGTGTGGGGAAAAGGCCCCGGTTCATTTAAAAAAATGCCGACCCATTTCTAGTCACATGATGGCTGGACAGACAGTAAAGAGATTTCAACACAGCTGCTCAGTGATTTATGACAATGATCGAAGTCTTACAACCTATACCATGTCACACTTCTTAATCTGTCCACATGGATTGCTATCCAAAGATACAGTATTTTCAATTATTTGTGAAAATTCTAGTTGGAATAGGCTCCTGTGGCTGCTCTAATGCAGAATCTGGGGTAGGATATAGAAAGATACTGATGTGGAATCCAGTTAAATTTTGTTTAGCATTGTCCCTCTCTAGAAGAAGCAGTTAACCACATTTCAACTTCTGCAAGCACTTCCCCCTCGTGTTTCCTAAAGCAGTGCACACTGACTGATGCATCAGAGCATCTCACAGACAGCATACAGTGTGCTATGCCACTCTATTCCAGTCTTAGATCTCTGACAGTCTTCTCTGTCACTGGGTCAAGGTTTATTAATTTATTAAGGCTCAATGGTAATCTTAGAACTACAGGATTTTAATCAGAGTACTTTGATATGTAAATATAATTTAAAAAGATTACTATATAAACAAAAATATATTTGTCGTATCTTAAAAAAATACTCATTTTGTACTTTCTTATTTGAATTAAACAATTTCTGCATACCTGTATCTCCTTGTAAAACATTACTGAAACCTCCACCTACATTTTCAGGGCACTAAGATTTGCAACAACCATATTTTTTTCTTCCTTACAAAAGTAAGGTATCTTGAAAATGTTAACAGAGACTACCCCAAAGACCTGATTTATTGTGTGAAAATATGTTAGTCTCAAAATTTTAAATACTTAAATTTCACTAAGTTTTTTTCTGGAGGGCAGACATAAAACACTAATGCAAGAAATATTATTATTACTGATATCTTGAGGACAAGAGAGGTCATACAAGCCTAAGTGATGTTCACCACCAAGGCATTTAAAGGAGCATTTTCTACTAAAAAGTGATTTATACTAAGACCCAGTTCTTTTGAAAGATATGAGAGACTGCTCTCTGAAAAGCATTTATATGCAAACTAAATAATCCAGCTTATTAAGTCTGGGTACCTTGTTTTCCAAAAAAGCTTTAAATGTTCATCTTACTTTTAAGACAAATGCAGCATGTGTAAAGATATACATTTATTACATGCACTGAGCAAAATTAAAGTTAGTATCAGGTCAGTGCTCATTAAAACAAAACAATAATTTTAAGGGAGTTATCTGAAGATATATTTAACTTAGGAGGGAAAATTTATGTCTCTAGTTTTCATCTTCTTTTTCCTCCATCGATCTGGAACAAAATACCTTTCCTTAAATGTGCTTACTGTACTATATTTAGTGAATAAACAAGCCTTAATAAGTGGATCGACTGCATGAGAGCATGGATCAACTCATTCTCATTAAGAACTTAAGAAGCTATCAGCCTTCTATACAGTCCTGCCTGTATGAGAGGAAGCGAGGACTAGCTCCTTTCAAACCTGTAATTTATGAGTTTATTCAAACCTGCCAAATTGCTTTAAGTAAACGCCTTTCACATTTGAAAATTCCCATGGCAACTCATTTTAGTTTGGCAGACAAGCAGACCCAAATTCAATCCTTTTATCCTGCAGCTAAACCATTACAATAGTAATTCTGCTCTGACACTCTGAAGAGACTGCTAATTACTGTACTCTGGGTCCCTAGACAGATTTCCCATTCAGATTAAAACGGTTGTGCATGGGAGAAAACAGTAGCAACACCTTTCTTTACATGAGAGAGATGCTCTCTCAGACTACAGCTCTATCAAGGCCCAAGCGCATCACAGGGAGATGTCTTTTAATACGTTACCTTCTCTCCCAGGAAAATGAAAAGGAGAACAAGAAGACCACAGACTTGACTGAGTCGCACCATGGTCAAGAACTAAAAGTAATACTATCAGTTCATTCACAACCCATTTGAAAACCCTGAACTCCAAGATAAGACTACTCCATCTCTCTTCATTTATTTTCAGGTTATAATTAATACACAGTTAACTATGAGCCAAATGCATATAGCATCAGAAAGAAGAGAATCTTTGGGTAACATGAAAAGTAAACTTTTAAAAAATTTTGTGGCGGATCCTTTTTTCCTACCACTCTCCCAAATTTTGAGAGCATCTGTAGTTTTTTTAATTCAAGACACTGAATTAAAATTACTTATTTTTCCAATGTCGTAATATTCCTTGAAATAACCAGAAGCAACTTTAAATTTCAAAATCCTCATTGAGAAATTCATCAGAATCTATTAATTATTAGATCAATTATTACTGAGCTCTACACATATTAATGGTTTCATGAAGAAATAAGTTATAATGTCCAAAATTGATTCATGTTCAAGTTCTCAAGTACATATAAGCAAACTTAAAGAAAAAATAAAAGAACAAAACAGATTTGATTACCCCAACAATAAAGTTAAAAGCTGAAATGTTAAAAAGTGAAATGAATACTTTATGACTTGTTTGGGACCGGTGGCATCTTGGTATGTGAAAGTCTGTGTTAAATTATGAGACCATGTAAACTTCAGCTGCCTAGCAACACTAATTCCTCTAATACACAGTTTGGTGCTGCTCATTTAGTCTGGTCTTTCCATTTAGTACTCTATACCTCCTTTAGAGAAATCTTTACCTCTGCTCCTATCGAAAGGGAAGAAAAATTATAGTGAGAAAGAGGGCTATTTGGCCATATATCCCTTACCTCTACTTTCTCAGTCTTCGTATCAACGTAAGTCCAGCATAATATCTCCCCCACTTCCACTAGTCTAGTGTTTTTTAGGTTCCTTAGGAGAGGATTAGATACGTATTCGTGTAAGGACTTAGCTAATGATGAGAAATAGTATTAATTATTTTACAACGAACTGGAACGAGAATTGATTGCCAGAGGGATGGTATCTGATCAGCTGAGATGATGATGCATTCCCACAGCGAGTGACCGAGGGACTACAGTGAGGGAGTGAGTGAGGGCAACAGAGGCGGGGGGGGGGGAGAAAGATAGAAAAGAGAGGGGGAGAGAGAAAGCAAGAGGGAGGGGTAGAGAGCGGGAGAAAGAGCGAGAGAAAGGAAGGAAGATGGCGGGGGTGGGGGGCAGGAGAAAGATGGGAGGGGAGGAGGGGAGAAGGGGGACCGAGAGACAGAGGACGAGAGATGGGGGAGGGGGGAAGAGAAGGGAGGGCGGGGAAGCAGACTTTTATACAGGATGTTACTTTTTAGTAACATTAATCTATGGTTTCATAATCATCTTATTAACACCATAATCAAAAGCCTATAAAGTAAAATTGTGGATTAGCAATGGCGGTACATTTTGTAGGTGAGGAACAGAGTTCCTTTTCGTGTGGTGCCTTCTGTGACCAGAAACTGTCACAGCCAATGGTGCAGTTGAGGTAACCAGTCCATACAATATATATATAAAAAAAAAAAAAAATAGTAAGTCTTGTAATTCCATATAACTAAAATAATTTTTTGCCTACACGAAGCCATTCTAAGGCAAATGAGCAAAAAATAGTAATAGCCCAATTTTATAATTAAGGAAATAAAAGCTCCAAGTTTAAGGGACAGTCCCTGACCATGCATGATTTGTCCAAACATACTACTGCATTTGTCACTACTTTTGACCTGGCACAAAAACACATGGATATTGTCTCTAGAGTCCTGTGTCTTAAAGTTCCAGATCAAGCCTCAGCTACTGCTGTCAAGTCTTCTTCCTTAAGCACCCAGTCCATGGTACACCTTCTTTTAAATTCAGTTAACATCTTCTCTAACACTGACTGCCACCTAGGTACTGCTCGGTACCATCTCTCTAGAAAATGTGTTGCATGAAGTTAACTGGCATTTTTTGAGGAAAAAAACAAAGATTTCAAAATTAAAGCAAGGAGAAAAGTGTCATCATATAAAATGTAGAATGACATCTTTAAATGATGCTAAACCCTGTTCATTCATACACACATACACATATACACACATGTAACCATGTGCATATACCAAATTAGTTTGCTATTTTAGTGTTTTCAAGGAGAGTATATTACTGTGCATACTTTCACAATGAATGAATATTTTTACACATCTCGTTCAGTAGTTCACAGAAGTAGGGAAAATGGGTAAGAACAGGAGAAACCTGAACATTTTCAATCACCTTCATCTAAACATTTACAGAACATATACCCGACCACTGCAAAATAAACTTGTTTTTAAGTGTATGTGGAATATTCATAACATATGCTGGATTATAAAAAGTCTTAATTACATTCAAAAAGACTAAAGTCTTATAGAATACAATCTCTAAGAAAAAAAAATTAAATTAGAAATCAGTCACAGTAATAAGATAAATGGAAAAGTCCCAAATATCTGGAAACATATGAAAATAACCCATAGGTCGAATTAGAAATTATAAAGGAAATTTAAAAATATTTTGAACTGACTGGTAATGAAAATAAAACATAACATTATTTTTTGGAAGCAGCTAAAGCATTATAGAGAGAAATTTCTATCTTTAAGATAGAAGAAAGTAGACTAGAGAAAAATAAACAAAACCAAAAGTTGGTTCTTAGAAAATATCAATAGAATTAATAAAAACTCTCTCCAGAGGTAGACTGATCAAGAAAATAAGAAAGTCGTCACAAATTGCTAATGTCACGAATAAAAGAGAGAACAATACCACAGATCCTAGAGACCTTAAAAAGGTAAAAAGGGAACACAAAGATAAACTCCTTGAAAAATATAAAAACAAGAAAAAACCCCGACAAGTTTCATATTTATGAATAAAAGTGTATTTGTAATTAAAAGCTTTCCCACAAAATGAAGAAAAATAGAAGCCACAGAGCAGAGTAACTGACCAAGAATTTAATCTCAAATTATATAAAAAATTGTTAGAACGGCAGGGCGGGGGTGGGGGGAAGGGCAAGTCAATAAAAAGACAGAAGGTTTAAATGGGTATTTCACCAGAGAAGAAACACGAATTGTCAAGAAGAACATGGAAAGATGCTTGAGATCATTTGTCTCTGGAGAAATAAAATGAAACTTACAACAGGCGAAAGGATAAACTGGTTTATCTATTCAATGAAATACTAATTATCAACAAAAAGGTAGAGACCACTGATCTATGCAACAGTACAGAGGAACTTCAAAAGACTTTCACACCATGTTACATGAAAAAAGGCAGGCATAAAAATTTTTTCATTTATATGAAATATAATAAATGCGACACTGGGTCCAATAAAGTTGAACTCATACAACTGAAGAGTAGAACAGTGGCTGCAAAGAGCTGGGGGGTGGAAGAAATGAGGAGCTGTTCACCAACGGGTACAAACCTTCAGCAGTAGGTCTACAGAACTTAAGTACAGCATGGTGACTGCCATTAACTTTACTATTTACTTATAATTTGCTGAGAGGAGATCTTAAGTGTTCTGACCACACACACACAAAAATAAATATGAGGTGGGTGAGGGATGTGTTATAATCATTCTGATAACCATTTCACTATGTATACGTATATTGAATCATCATGCACACTTTTAAAAAAATCACACTGTACAACCTAAATATATGTCATTTTTATTGGTTAATCATATGTCAATAAAGTTGGGGAAAATTTTGAGATCATTAAAAGGGGGTGGGGGGACACCTGGGTGGCTCAGTGGGTTAAGCCACTGCCTTCGGCTCAGGAAATGATCTCAGGGTCCTGGGATCGAGTCCCGCATCGGGCTCTCTGCTCAGCAGGGAGCCTGCTTCCTCCTCTCTCTCTCTGCCTGCCTCTGCCTACTTGTGGTCTCTCTCTGTCAAATAAATAAATAAAATCTTAAAAAAAAAAAAATCTTTAAAAAAAAAAAAAGGGGGGGGGGGGGGGGGGAACTAACCCCAGTGGCAGCGAGAGGAAGTAGTAAATTGATGCAGCGGGTGAAGGAAATCGTGACTGTGGTATACAGTTTTCGAAACCCTTAACTGTATACTTCAAATGAATGTGTTTTAATTTATGTGTAATAAGAAATGGGGGAAAAAAAAAACCCTTAAGTTCCTTTCCTTCGAGTCTTCAAAATGATTATTCCTCAGCATTGAAAAACAGCTCAACTGTATTTAAATTGGACCCATGAGTTGCCGTATTATTTCTTAAGCATGTATCTCTAGAACACTAGATGGGAATGCACTCCCAGCAAAAAAAAAAAAAAAAGATGGTCCATTAAATTTGGAAATGGTTCCTACCAGTGCTTCACAATACTTACTAGCATATTAAAGGCTTTCTTTACCTAGAATACCTATGAAAAGTGTCTCATGGAATACAGTTACGGAAAATGGCACTGCCCTGCATATTAAGGATCTTGCCTTAAGTAATTTTCTGTATCCTAATGCCATAGAACACGGTCAACCTGTTAGAAGTATTTGTTAATCTGAAAAGAATACTAAGACAGCTGCACTTGGGCAGCCAACTATTACCTCAAACTTATGAGGTACAAAACTGAGCTCCTGATAATCTCTTCAAAGTCTGTTCCTACGCAGTCTTCTTTATCAAGGTCATACCGATACATCCTTCCAGTTCTTCTGTCTACAATCCTTGCTTTCTAACATCCCAAAGATAATCCATTAGCAAAACTGCAAGCTTCACTTTAAAAATATGCTCAGAATCAGACCATGCTTCACTTCTATAGCTATCTTGGCCCAACTCATCACTACCTCTCATGCGGATTAATTCAACAGTCCATGAATTGGCAAACTTTTTCTGTACAAGACAGACAATAAATGCCTTTTCTGGGTATGTGATCTCTACTGCAGTTACTCAACTTACTACTGAAGTGCAAAAGCAGCCAGAGACAATATACTAATGAGTAAGCATGGCTGTGTTTCAACAAAAATTTATTTAATTGTGATATGCTAGTCACCGTACATCATTAGTTTTTGATGTGGTGTTCCAAGATTCACTGTTCGACACCCAGTGCTCCAGGCAATCCGTGCCCTCCTTAATACCCACCACCACCCATCCCTCCACCCTCTCCCCTCTAAAACCCTCAGTTTGTTTCTCAAAGAGTCCACAGTCTTTCATGATTTCTCTCCCCTCCAATTTCTCCTCCTTGACTTTTCCTTCCTTTTCCTAGTGTCCTCCATTTATTCCTTATGTTCCACAAGTAAGTAAAACCATATGATAACTGACTTCCTCTACTTGACTTATGTCACTCAGCATAATCTTCTCCAGTCCCATCCATATTGATGCAGAAGTTGGATATTCATCCTTTCTGATGGCTGAGTAATATTCCATTGTATATACGGACCACATCTTCTTTATCCATTCATCTGCTGAAGGGCATCTCAGCTCTTTCCACAGTTTGGCTATTGGGGAACTGCTGCTATTAACACTGGGGTACATATGGCCCTTCTTTTCACTATATCTGTATCTTTGGGGTAAATACCCAGGCATGCAATTGCTGGGTCATAGGTAGCTCTATTTTAAATTTTTAGAGGAATCTCCACACTGTTTTCCAAAGCGGCTGCAACAACTTGCATTCCCAACAGTCAAGGAAACTTTTAAATGGATAATAAAAATTGAATTTCATACAATTTTCACATTTCATAAAGTATTCTCCTTCTGGTTTTCCCCCAGCTGTTAAAAAATACAAACACCATTCTTAGCTCAGGCATTACTCAAACGCAGGTGGGAGGATGGATTTGGCCCACGGGCCAAAATTTGCAGGCTCCCGTGAGAGCTTCCTTTCTTCTACTCCTTTACTCTTTCCTTTAACACAGCAGGTCAAGTAATCTTGAAAGATACTAATCAGATATTGTTATTTCCTCTCTCTTCAAAGCCTTCCAATGGTCTTACCCATCCCACACTAAAAGCTTGAATCCTTAAAATAGTAGACAATAACTAATCTATGACCTATGCTCATGTCCTAATACGTACATGAGCATATCAAAACCAAATTAATTATGAACAAGTTTACTGTTTTAAAAAAGGCAAAAATCAACGGAAATTTATAACATATTACAGTATCACTATAGTAATTATAAAGGAAAATGAAAACATCTGATGACAGAATTGGTAAATGAGTAATTTAACACACAAGCTTTCTCTAAGAATCAAATATATGTTAAAGTGATTTGAAAATATGTAAGGTAAGAAGTCATTATTTCATAGTTCACAGAATCCTATCTACTTATATATGCATATTAGGTAAATCCTAAGACTTTAAGAAGAAATTCAGCCAAGAAATTTAATAGTCCAGTTTACTTTGAAGGGATCATAGAAAAAGTGAGAATTTACAATGTGTGTAAGAATAAGCATTAAAATGTCACCTGAAGAAAGCTTCCTAATTATAATAAAGAAGTTCAACATATGTTTAAAACCCTAAGGTTTACATATGTAAGAACTAAATAATCTACTTAAAATATAATTTAACTACAAAATAATAACTCATCATAAAGGCTATATTAAATTAGTAACTTATCACACAATTTCAGTTGAAGATCCAAAAATTTGTAGAAAAGCAAGTAATAGTGCCACTTTGCAGTAAGTTCTACCACCAAACAAAAACAATCAACAACCTGTCTTAAATAAATATTAAGCAAAAATTAGTAAATTAACCATATGTAAAATTCCATATCAAGAACACCAGTTTTTTTCCCTACTCAGTTAACTTATATGATAAAACAGTTATATAAAACCAGAAATCCCAAATCCCTAAATAATCCCATAACACTAATTTCCTTATAGTGTATACTTAAAATAAGAAGGATATCACTGTATTAAAGCATGTCACAACACACAGTTCCTTCCTATAAAACCCTTCCTTAACATTCTACCTGCACATTTAGCAAAATTCTACTAGTCAGTCTGAGGATCTCCGCATAATCATTGTAGAAAAAGTGATTTATTTTTTCTTTGCTCCTGTCATTTCCTCTGACTCCATCCTTGTACTTCAAAGTTTTTTCTCCCATTTACAAAATAACTTAGAAAGAAAAGAATAATATATGTGGAAATTAAAATTTATAGTCACATGGAGCTTTCCAAAATCCTAAAATTATTTCATTAACATTTTTCTTCTTTGACTTTGTGTGTTTTCACAACCACCTGTTTACAAGTGAGCCCCCCACGCCACACAACAGTTTCATACCAAATAGCAGCTCCCCTGAAGCCAATATGGAGCTTGAATTTTAATCTAATTGAAAGGGCAAGTCACGTCTTTAATAAGATTTACGGATGTTTTCAAAATCACTCTTTCTAACTTATGAGAGAATTAAACGGAGTAAAACTACCAGTGGGGAGAAAGATTACTTCAAATGGGTGGCAGGAATACATGTGCTTAAGAAATACTCTGAAGGTAGATTTATATTTGTATTTATTTATATACATATTTTTATATTTATATATATAGATATATATTTTATACAAAAAATGTATTTATGTTATAGTCCGCAAAATTAGGACACTTCTATAATCTTTTTATCAGTGAGTATAGTTTAAATTTTCACAAAATGTCACATTGTAATTGTAACAGCATACTGAAGACCTCAAAAATCTGAAGGAGTATAGTTCAGGTTTGTGAAAGTGAGGATTCAAACAACAGAACAGACTAAAAATAAAAAGATATATTTAGTAGATATTTAGTGGTAACAGACTTACACTTGTCAGATAAAAACTTTATATATAACGAGAGAAATTATTCTTCCCCAATTATGCACGGTTTGATTTGTGATTTAAGAAACAAAAGAGATTTAAATAAACTGACCACCAAAATCAAAGAAACATCTGAAATAAAAATGGTATTTTTCCAAAGTAAACAAGTTCCCTAGGTAAAATGCTATCAGATTCTACTAATGAATTAAGTATGAGTCATCTCAACTCTTTACCTTTGCAATGAAATAAGAATTAAAAAAAAAAAATTACCAAGTACTCTAATGATACTAAGATTTCTCTGAGTCCATGTGCTTTTCACAAAAATTGAGGGGGGGTGGTGAGGACCTACTTCATAAGGTTGTTTTGAAACCCAATTTGAATTTGAAGGGTTTGAACCCTTTAGTAAATCCTGGTTTACTGAACAGTTAGTTACATGTAGTGTTATGTGAATTAATGGGGACACATTAAAATCACCCAAATCTTTGGAAAATTCGAACCCTGTCACACTGAGTATAGGTACAGTCTTTACCCAGACTTATTAAATCTTAGAAATCAGCAGATGCGGGATACAAATCAATTATTTATTACATTTCATTATGAAAGTTCAGATAAAGCAGAAAGTCTCTCCTCTCCATTTCCTTCCTCCCCCGGGTCCCTCAAGCCAGGGATAGATCTTTTGCTATATGACATTAAACAAAATGGGCAAAAAAAACCCCACATTAAAATACATGCAACTCTTACTACATCTATTTCTTCCCAAGAATCAACTTAGTCTACATGGTTAGGTAAGAAACATTTATACTGAAATAACACAAAGACAATTCCATACTTTAGCTACAGATTTATTGTGAATAAAAATGTAATCAGAATCATATTCTCCATAGAAACAATAGGAAACTAGGGACTGCGTATTCCTGTTCAAGATATGAACATAAAGGTAAAAACACATACATTTTGTTAGAAAAATATCTGTAATATCACACAGCCACTTAATATAAAAACTTTAAAACCAAACATTTATAAGAACCATGAGAATTATTCTATTCACATTTTTTAAACTACTAGGAGAGCAAAGATTTAGGACTTTGGTCAATACCCAGGATTCAGACTGTGCTGGGAAATAGTCACTTTCATGTAAACTGGCAGGAAAGTAAATTGGTAAATATTTTCTTGAAGGCAATTTATGAATTATGTATTAAAATTTTAAACGCCTGGGTGATTCAGTTGGTTAGGCATCTGCTTTTGGTTCAAGTTGTCATCTCAGGTCCTGGGATGGAGCCCTGCATCAGGCTCTCTGTTCAGCGGGGAGTCTGTTTCTCCCTCTCCCTCTGCCCTGCCTCCCCCACATAGTACCCTATCTCTCAAATAAATAAAATCTTTAAAAAAAAAATTTAAATGCACTTACCCTTTAACCTAATAATGCTACTTCAAGAGATTTATCCTACAAGTATATGCACAAGTTAAGTACCCTTCTTGCCAAATTTATGCAGCATCTTCTCAACGAAGAGAAGGAAATGGTTTACTGCTGGACATTCTGCTATTGTATGTTTAGGGAGGTGCCCTCAAAAGACCCAAGGAGCCAGTGTGGAGTGGGAAGCTGATATAGCATGGAGAAAAAGATGACAGACAGTGAAGCAATAAAAGAACTGCAAGGCCAACAGTACTGAAAGAATCATTTACGTAAATGATAGACTCTTAGGTGAAAAAATTCCAGCTCCTTTTCCTCTTGTCCCCCAGTTTCTTGAACCCAAACCTATTAGGCTTTTTAAACCCAACAAACTGGGGGGCTCAGTCGTCTGCCTTCAGCTGGGGTCACGATCCCAGTGTCCTGGGATCAAGCCCGCATCAGGCTCCCTGCTCAGAAGGAAGCCTGCTTCTCCCTCTCCCACTCTTCCTGCTTGTGTTCTCTCCCTCTCTCGCTGTGTCTCTCTCTGTCAAATAAATAGAAAAAAAAAAAGGATATAAACCCAACAGTCAAGGAAAAAAAAAATCAATCAGTGAGATCACCAATGACCACTACTTGCCAAATCCAGTGATTAACTCCCAATTCTTATCTTAAATGAACAACCTTCAGCAACAAACTCCTTCACCTTGCTTCTAGGACTCCACGTTCCTGGTTTTCCTTCAACCTCAACAGCTCCTCTCCCGTCTCCTTTGCTAGATCCTCCTCTTTTCCTAATCTCTCTATGGTGAAGTACCAGGAGCTGAGTCCCCAGCCTATTCTTCACCTTTATCCAATTCTTAGATGACAGCATCTAGCCTCCTGGCTCTAAAAGCTTTTGGTATGATGACAACCTCAAAACTGACATGTTCTAGTCCCATCTTCTCAACCTGACTGTTTAACCAAACACCCATTTAACATTCGGGATCTCAATGTTTACATTTCCCAACCCAATTTCTTGACTTCCCTCTCAAACCTGCTCCCCTAACAGTATAAACAGGAAACAAATCCAATTGCTCAGGGTAAAAACCTTGAAGTCTTCACACATACACAACACCCAATCCACTGAAATTCCTGCTAGCTTTACCCTGAAAATAAACCTCCAATCTACTACCACTCAGCCCCTTCAATACTAGTCCATGGCACTTTTACCTCATTTATGAAATACAAATGCTTGTGCCTTTGTATCTCTACTTTCTCCATCACCCTCAAAGTGTGTTCTCTATTCAGAATGATCCTTGAAAATACAAATTAGACTATGTTATTCCTCTCTTAAACTCCTCCAAATAGCTTCTCATGTCAGACTAAAATCTAATATTCTTATCATGGCCTAAAGGCCTCTGTAACCTGCCATCTCCCCCACTTCCTCCTATCCTCCTACCTGTTCCCTAAGCTCCTCACTGGACCCCTATGACACACCTCAAAAATATCTCTGGGTTATCACTCTTTTGTTCTCTTTGCTTGGAAACCCCTTGGATATCCAAATGATCGCACTGTATTTCAATCAGGTTGTTTCCCAAATGTCACCTTGAAGAGGCATTCTCTAATTATCTCATACAAAATAGTACTTCCTTAATCCACAGCTCTTGATTTCTTGCTTTATTTTCCTTCACATTTTAGCACAACCTAATATAGTTTATATTTATTTTTGCTTATTGTCTGTAATCCAAGCTGCCCCATCCCCCCCACCAGAAGGTAAGCTTCAAGATGGTAGATACTTTGTTAGTCAGCTTTATTTTACTCTGTATCTTCAACAGCTGACACAGTAAATGCACTCAATGAACAATTACTGAATGAATTCAAAGGCCCAGAAGTGAGAAAACTAAAGTTTCAAGAAATCAAATAAATACAGAATGGTTCAATCTATGGGTATAGTGTGGCATGTGTGTGTGTGTACTTTATGTTTGGGGGGAGAGTGAAAAATGAAGCCTGAAAGATAACCTATGACAAATCATGAAGCAACGGTAAAGCCATGTTGAAGAATTCTCCATTCTCCTCTTGGAGTGAGAAGGAACCAACAAGCGGCTTTTTTAAGCATGGGAAGGTTATGAACAGACCGCAATGTTTGTGGGTCCCAAACTGCAAGCATGGATTCTGGCTCTGGGGTTTTGGGTAACTCTAGCTTGAAACAAAGGTAAAGAAAATGAGAACAAAAGGACATGGGCACATTTGAGGGATACAGGAAGTTAACGTGACTGAATCTGGTGTTTTTCTGGACACCTGATAACACCTAGAGATTCCAAGTCATATGCAGAATATTGAAGAAACAGGAAAGGCAAAAGTTCCTGTTAATGGACTTGTTAAGTAAGCACTGAGAGTGAATGGTCAACAGAATTTTGAGTATCACTATTCTCAAGATAAATTCTGAGACATGAAAACCACAGAAATGCTGAAAAAAGTTTTCATGTAATATAAGAATAAATTAAGTAAGATCTATTGGCAGCTCACTGGAGGGACACGCAGGTGAGACAAAATGCTGATTAAGAAATGTACTATCTTTTATGTAGTGATTCTGACAGCCCTTTGAACCAACTGAGCTGGGGCAATAATTTTTTTCTGCAATTCTGAACCTAATAAGAGGACATCTTAAATAATACATTCCAAAACAAATGCTAGTCTCCACTTCCCTTTTTAACTTTTACATGAACAGGAAAAAATAAATCAGAATTAACCAATTTATATGCGAATTTATATGTGAATTCTTTTCAGAAGATCAAGATGAGTCCACATTTTCAATCCAAAACTACTGTTCTGAAAATATTTAAGCAACAATAAACTAAAGGGTTTTGTAAGGAGCTTCACAGTGATTTTTTTTTTTTTATAAGGGTCAAACCAATTTACTTAAAAAGAATAATGAATTCAGAAGGAACTTGTATTTTTTTCCAATTCTGAATTAATGCATTCATTTTATAATCAGCACTTGGAAAGAACAGTATGCAAACATATACAATCATAAAACAGTAATATTGAGACAGCATCAAGAAGCCACAGCAAGCTTTAATGAAACAGTTATGTGGTAGGCAATATGCCAAGCATGCTCCGTGTATTACCTAACTTCACAATAACCACATGAGAGTTCAGTGAAGTTCCAATCTCAGAGACGAGAAAAGGGAGACAGACAGAAAGAGCCACAAAGACGGGATTCAAATCCAGAAGTCAGCTCTCAAATATGATGTATTCTGTCTCCCAACAACTTAAAAGTAAAAACCTAAATCACTTGATAGTTCAGGACTATAAAGCTTCTCTTTTGTTTAAACCTCTGCTTATTAGGGCACCACCACTAGAAATGTACAGTAATGTTGAGTTTAATGAAAACAAATTCTAAAGCATAGGAGCCATGTTACAATAAGCATAGCTGACAAAATGGTAAGATTAAGAAATTGCTACAAGGTTAAATCACTTTATTGAACCCATACCTGCAAGTATTTTTAGTCTAAAATTTGTAATTCTAAGAAAGTTTTATTCCTTCAGAGGTGGTGATAACAATCCTAAAAGTACTTCCATAGGAGATAGATTTATCATCAAAAGTGCTCTTTTCCTTTAAAATATAAATTGTATGAATTTTTTAAAAAGCTTCTGCCATTTTTTATCTACTACTACTTATTCTTTTGTCTATTCAAAGACAACTTTAAAACCAAAACGGTCCTTTTGAAGTCATTTACTACAATTCTCATTCCGTAAACAAGGAAACAGAAATATACGAACTTTCTGAAAGACATATAGCTAGTTACTAACACCGCTTCTAAAATGATGCTCTTTCCCAGGTTAATAACTTTAAGAACTAAAGTAGTTCACAGAATGGCTGGAATAAAATAATAGGTCAGGAAGAGTTTTAATTATCAGACAACTGATCTATTTGCTATATTAGGTGACCTTAAGTACTTAGTATTAGTGAGCTGAGCATATTCAGTGATATAGAGCAATAAGTAATATTAGATAACTTTCTGATCATGGAACTAATAGTCCAATATACTTAGAAAAATGCCCTTTTCCATATAGCTTTTCAAAACTGCACAATTATTAAGGAAAAGGAGGAAGACTATATGGTTTAATAGTATACAACTAAGTATTTTAGTTCATAATTAAACCTGTTTGTTTATAAGACCTATTGAACAAAATTTAAATGACATGTTTTTCTTCCAAGTAGTTAATTTTATCCAGTAAATGGAAAATGTTTATAGCCTGTAAATTTATTTACAGAACAGATTATCTAGGGAATAAAGAACAACTGACACCATACTCATTTATGTAAATGTCAATAAATTTTTGTTTGATAGAATATTAAAAGTATTCCTAGTTTTTTCAACAGAAAATTAGGGTCCACACTCGTATCATTTTTACCAAAATACACACACACACACACACATTTTAAATGCCTTTGAAAATAGTAACTTATTTTTCATTTTCCATTGAAAAAGATAATACCCTGGAATTGAGTGCAATCATCATGTCTAAATGAGGAGTTACTAAAGGGTTATGTAATAATGAGGAAAAGATCAAAAGGAGGGGGGTGGGGGGAGGGAAACAGAGGATGTAAAGGGAGAGGATGACAACAAAGGCGTTTGGGTCACTTCTTTATGAGAAGTCACCCCCCAAAATTACTTTCGGTGTTTAATCTAAGATCCCTAAATATGAACTTTAATACTTTCAGTATCTTAGAAAAAACATTAAATGAGTTGACGTGTGAAAAGTGCTCAGAATGGTATCTGATGCTTCAGCAAAAGTTAGCTCTTATTTCTCTAAAAGAAAATTTTATCATAAATTTTATCGTAACATGGGAAAATTTCACTATGGATCATGAATCTTTCTATTGGAGAGACAATGATGCCAGGCAGGTACTTGGAACCCACAGGCAACTCAAACAATGTGCTCCTACTAACACAGGCCCTCCAACGTAAATACTAGTTGTTCAGACTTTTCTGTATACTCATTACCTGCTTAGAGTGAGAAACTGCTTCCCTCTCAATAAATAAATAAATAAACAAACAAATAAATAAATAATAAAAGCTTTCATCACCTTGATAATGGACCTTTCTTACCCTATACCAGAGTGATGCAATAAAAAGACTACCTTTGAGAAGTAGGACGCTAACTGAGTTTGTTCCCCTCTCAACATTTCCTTCCCCCAAAGTAAACAGGCTTTCCCACTTTAGGATTTGAGCAATGTCTTTGTTTGCCCACTACAGTGTAGTAAATGAGTTTAAAATTATTTTTATGTTTTGTGGTTAAATGAAATTTCTAAAAAATAAATAACCTTTTCTTTATTAATATAAACATTACAGTAATTTTAAAAAATTATATGGAAAAAGGGGTTGGGCCCCAAGATTTGGAAATTACTACTTACTGCAGGTACCAGTAATTTCTTCACTTCCTCAACGGCTCTCTTCAGTTTGATTTCTGCTCTGTTTTGAGCATCTTCCACAGTGATCAGTACATGTAAATCTTCATTGAGATGCTCCCAATTAGGCTTGCCTCTGTTCTGCTCCTCCTAAAAAATTTACAAAACACATTACTGATTTTTCTTCTCCAAGAGAGTTTATCTTTCATAATACTAACCTGTTGCCTATTATTTAGGCTATGTTTGATCATTCTGCTATGATGACATTATAAACCTTTTTAATTATTTTCCTCATAAAAAGGCTGGGTGTGAGACTGTGGGGTCAAATGACTGTGAATTCAACAAATATTTATTGAACACCTACATGTGCCAAGCATGGAACTTGATGCTAAACTAAAGATACAATAGTAATAAACAAGACTATCAGATCCCCTGCAGTGTTCATATGTACTAAGAAACTTAAGGAGTCATCCTTGGGTGATCATGAAAAGCATATTATTTCTTCCATATTTTATTTATGGGGTAAGCAGGTCATGAACGCTAACTTATGTCAGCTGTCAAGGTCACATAGCTAAGAACATGTCAATTTAGGAGCTGAACCAACATTTTCATTCTCAAATTCAGTGATCTCTCCATTTCTGTACAACTACTTTTAATAACACTGGCTGAATCCAAGATTAGGACAAGTATTTTGCACATAGACATTACTGTGTAAGAGAAATTCTGCATGTTTGCAGAGCTCATGCTAGGGAAAATATATGGACCTTAGCCAATAAGGATGGAAATATAGTTTATGGTCAAGTATTATGTTTCCCCTGTTTTTCTCTGTTAATATTATCCTAATGTTTGCTAATCTGAATGGTGCCCAAGAAAAATAGAGATCCCATTAATAAATGATGTGAATAAAAATTAAATTATCAATAAAATTTATTTTTCACTTTAAGTTTTTTTTGATATAAGTACTAATGAGGTTGTTTGGAAGTAACTATTTAATAAAAATCTTATTAAGTGTTTCCTTTTGCTTAGGGGACAGACACCATGAAAAAATAAGAAACTAGGGCATCAATAAGTTAAAATTTGACAACCTTAGGGTTCTCTGTATGCCAAAGAACGTAAAATGTATATACACATACCTCTACTGTGGCAAGAAAATCAATTTTTAAATACGGATTTTAATTTTTATTAAAATGTTAATTTTCTTTTCCACCAGAATTTGTATTTTTTTATTTTGGTAGACAGACCTAATAAAATGACTTATATTTTTTGATGAACCTAAAAAAGTATGCCTATATTCATGAATAAGGGACTTCTGCTTCCAGCCAAGATAAAAATAACATGAACAAGACTCTCTCTCCTGCCTGAAATAACAACAACAAAAACCAACAACAACAAAAAAAGCAAAACATAAGAAATGCCAGGTCTCAAGCCTGTGAATATCAGGTAATGAAGACAGTGAGGCTGAGAGATGGCAAATCAATGAAGTCGACCCCAGGATTACCTCAGCTCTCTAGCGTGGGAGTCTCCAAGGCTGCAGCCCAGGGAACAGTGCCAGCTGCCTTTCAGGGTTAGCCTGACTAACCTAAAGATCCAGGAAGACCAACTCACTAGAGTTCAGAGAAGAGGCCTAGAAGGAACTCTACTGATTGAATTCACTCTTGAACACTAGTCAGTGCACGTGTGGGAGAGAAGATACCAGAGGCTGGTATCAGCCACAGGATTCAAGGCTGAAGCGCTGGGTCCTCACAGACAGCAGACTGGAAGACTTCACAATTCAGACATTGGGTAAAATGAACAGAAGGTCTTGCCTCAGTAATGCGAAGTAATTAAACCTGGTCTGACCATGTTCTGGTACCGCCTAAAGAAATCTTAAAAGCAAGGCCTAAAAGGATGAAAAGTGTTTCTAACTGTCCCAGAACAAAGGCCAAGAACACTTAAAAGAATAGTAAACATCCACCCAAAAAGGTAAAAGTAACACTATTTGGCATCTAATCAGATACTGACAGGCATGCAAAGAAGCAGGAAAATGTAACATAAGTAAGAAGAAAAACCAATCATCAAACTAACCTAGAATTGTTGTAATTAGTAGACAAAGACACTAAAAGCTAGTGTATGTGTGCACGCATGTGTGCGCACATGCACATGTGAGACACGAGTACAGATACTAATATAGATATTAATACAATGATAACTGAGGAACATTAGTAATTCAAAAATTTAGAAAGATGTAAAAATAAAAACTAAAACCATAAATGACTGACCAGAGAAACCTTTATACATGGAAAGACAAAAAGTCAAAGGATTTGAAAAGGAAGAGGTATTATTTGCATCACAGGAACAGGGAATAAAGTTAAAGTATAATCTGACATTGTGCTTTACAATAATTTGTATTGTATTGAATAAATTTTTAAGTTTGAAAACATCTTGGTAAATGTATACTCTTAATTCAGTAACTGAAGTGCCAGTTAAAAACTGAAAATAAAAGAGAAGTTATACCTATCCTAATGTTGGCTTCAAAATGAAGGGTTTTGCTTAGTTTTAAAACACTTAGAAGAACAAAAACTTGTAGACAAAGATAAAGATGATGAAATTATTGTAATCATGTACTTTCACTCCCTCCTAAAATTCTAGAATACTATAGAGTTTAAAATGTACAAAACTCATAAGGAAGAAGAAAATGGGAAAGAATACAATTTAGAAACCACAAAGCGTATGGGCTAAGGAATCAGGGATTTAGCTAATCCCAAGTGAAAAGGAACCTACCCCAACCCCATGCCACCCCTTCCTATCCCCCAGGGAAAAAACTTGAGGCAATGGCAGCAACAGTAGTAGGGGTAAAGGTGGGTCTAAGACCAGAAGAAGACTTGCACTAAGGAGCAGCTGATAATCTCCACATCTCCTCTCCCCAGAGAGCTGGCATTCCATAATTCCCAGCAAAAGACAAGAAATATATTCCTATAGAGTTTCACTTTATAGACTTTTTAAAAAAAGATTTTAACTTATTTATTTGAAAGAGAGAGAGAGACAGAGCATGAGCATGAGCAAGGGATAGGAGACAGAGTGTACAGGAAAGCAGACTCCCTACTGAGCAGGGAGCCTGATGCAGGGCTCAATCCCAGGACCCTGGGATCCTGACCTGAGCTGAAGGCAGACACTTAATGGACTGAGCCACCCAGTACCCCCAGATCAGGATTTTGAGGGTTAGTTCATGCGATCACTTATATACTGAAGACTGAGGCTTCTCCCCCACTCTGCATCTAGAGTGAAGGCAGTCAGCCCACAGATGAGGGGAGGGATACTGGAAGACCTTTCTCTGGGAGTCTGACCAGCCCAACAAACAAACAAAAAATAACCCCAAGAAAGCAAATGCTGACCAGAGAGAAGAAAAATTTAAAACTTTGCAGAGCTAAAATAAGACACTGAATCCTTGAAACAGATAAAAGATGCTATTAAGAAAATTCAAAACGTAAAAAGGAACTTGAGAAACTAAAAATATGATAGTAGAAATGAAAAACTCGAGAGACTGGAAGATAAAAATTTAGAAACTCTCCCTCTAAGTAACAGCAAAGACACAGGTGGAAAATGGTGAAGATCAGTATAAAAATTAGAGGACTAGTTCAAGAGGTACAGAATCTAAAAGACCAATGTCTTACCAAGAAAAAGAAAATGGAATTAGAAAAATCATCAACACAATACATACTTTTAAAATGAAACGGAAGGATAAGAGCTTCCAAATGAAAAGGGCCCACGGTTTCTCACCACAATGGAAAAAGGATATGAAAACTAAAAAAAAAATCAACTATCAGCAACATAAGTACAAAAGATAGCAATAAGAAATAAATACCAAAGAATCTCCAGTGGGCAAGGGGGACGACCCATGTTTTCATCCTCAGACTTCAAAAAATGAACATTATCAAACTTGATTTTTAAAAAAAGGTTTTAGGGGCACCTGGGTGGCTCACTGGGTTAAAGCCTCTGCCTTCGGCTCAGGTCATGATCCCGGGGTCCAGGGATCGAGCCCTGCATCGGGCTCTATGCTCAGCAGGGAGCCTGCTTCCTTTCCTCTCTCTCTGCCTCTCTGCCTCCCTGTGATTTCTGTCTGTCAAAATAAATAAAATCTTAAAAAAAAAAAAAAAAAGGTTTTAAAAGATCACTGTACCAAGAAGCCACATTTATCCAATTGTAGTAGTCCATTCTAAACTCTAGTAGAGTTAAAGCAAAGTTCTTCAAAAGTGAGTTTTAAGCCTAATTATTATTCAATACAAACAACTTCTCCCTGTGTTTTCTGTTTCTCTAATGCATAAAAAGGCAATCTGGAATTGGCAAATACCATAGAAGTCAATAAAACCTATCCATAAATGTTCTCTTTCAGTTATAAAAAATAATAATAATAAATTATAGCACAATGAGACTACACACTTCTGTATCCAATACCTACATTAAGAATCTACTCCCTAGGGCTGCCTGGGTAGCTGAGTGGGTTAAAGCCTTTGCCTTCAGCTCAGGTCATGATCTCAGGGTCCTGGGATCGAGCCCTGCATCAGGCTCTCTGCTAGGCAGGGAGCCTGCTTCTTCCTCCCTCTCCTCTCTCTCTGCCTACTTGTGATCTCTGTCAAATAAATAAAATCTTTAAAAAAAAAAGAAAAAAAGAATCTACTCCCTAAACTTCCCACTTCTATAAATAATTTGAGACAAATAAAAGGTTGAAATGAAGCAGAGAGGAGGGATGGCAAAATAGATACAAAAATGATGTATCTCTTAGAAACTTGGGTCAAGGCATTGATTTCTTTCTACAGTTACATTTCAAATACTATACATATTTAAGGTTTTACTTATTTATTTGAGAGAGAGAGAGAGACTGACAAACAACAAGCACAAGCTAGGAGGGGGGTTAGAAGGAGAGAAGCAGACTCCCCAATGAGCAGGGAGCCCAGAACCCTGAGATCATGACCTGAGCCAAAGACAGATGCTTAACCGACTAGGACACCCAGCTGCCCCTCAAATATTTCAAGAGTCAATAGCAGAGACACAATGTAGAAAAAAATAGCTCCTTATTACTCATGATTAAATGTCTGTTTTATAATCACCCAGAGCAATGTCTCATCATTTAAAGTGCCACCAAATTTAAGCAATATAGAAGAACAAGGATTTTTTTCCAGTTGACATAGTCCCAAATTTGCATTCCAGCGCAGTCATCCCTGCTTCGGATTCAACTGCCAACTTGACAAGTGGATGTCACGGTCTCTAAAGCACTCAACATGTCTCACCTGGAGCTCATTCTCTCTCCTCTCCAAACTTGTCTACAAGGGGGTCTCAGTTATTCTTGATCCTAGTAAATGCAGATTTTAAACTTCAGGACAAAGACTAACTGGTGTTGTAGGAAAATCTTTGAAATGCAGTCAAAAGGTTATTTATGCCTCGAAAGAGAGAAGCTGCTATACATATACCTATTCACTCCACACAAATTTCAGGTGCAGTTTCGTGCTTATATTCATTCCATGCTGTAAATAAATTGGCCTATTCACAGACATGGAGTCTGGTACCTATAACTTCATGCAAGTCATCACGTATATCCAGAACGCCTTCTTTAGTATTTGCTTTTATTTATCTTTTGTTCTAAGTATCATACTGCAATTAATAATTACCTGTTCTAGCTTATTAGAAAGTTCCATCTTAGTTGAATACCAGAACCATGTCTCATTGACTTTTATAGTCTTGATAATATGTATATAACTGACATAAATTATCCTTATCTGGCCCTTAACAAGTATTTACTGAACAACTGAGCTTTAATTATTAAGGAGTGTCAAAAACACGTCAACACACTGCAGGGCGCCTGGGTGGCTCAGTGGGTTAAAAGCCACTGCCTTCTGCTCAGGTCATGATCCCAGGGTCCTGGGATCAAGCCCCACATAAGGCTCTCTGCTCAGCAGGGAGCCTGCTTCCTCCTCTCTCTCTGCCTGCCTCTCTACCTACCTGTGATCTGTGTCTGTCAAATAAATAAATAAAATCATTAAAAAAAAAAAAAAAACCACACACACATCAACACACTGCAGCTTTCCCCACAGTGCCTTGCTGTGTGATTTCTGTGTCTCTGTCTATATAAGCCTCTATATAATCTCCTTTCATTATATATCTTGGTTTCTGGGCCTGCTTCTTTCTGACCTCATATTTAAGTTGCCTGTTACATTTGGTCTCTTCTAGTCAACTTTCCCAGACTCTCTGCAGTTTTGCTCCTGAGGTCTGATTTTCATAGTCAAAGACAGTGCTTTTCCTTTACTCTATCACATCAGTACTACCTTGCTTCATTCTATCAGAAAAATGCAGTAACAGAAAGGTCAAGGTCTTTTGAAAACTGCAAGACTTAGAGGCACCAGAGTGGCTCGGCCAATTAAGCCTCCCAACTCTTGGTTTTGGCTCAGGTCATGATCTCAGGGTCCTGAGATCAAGCCCTGGGCCAGGCTGCAAGCTCCGTGGTGGAAGCTGCTAAAACATTTCTCTCCCTCTCCTCTGCTCCTCCCCACCACTATGCTCTCTCACTCTAAAATACATAAATAAAATGTTAAAAAAAAAAAAAAACCTGCAAGACTAAAGTTATATCTTAACAAAGTTAAGAGCAAAGAAAACTTGTATGTTCAAAGCTTAAAATCACTGATTTAAGAGAGGCTGAAATGATAAGACAACATTCAAGGAAATAGCAATATAGCTTTATATAATAAACTAAAGTTCAGTAGCATATTAAGCAACTTTATAATACCATTCATTCCTTAATTATAGAATAGATATAACTGCCAATGATACTTTATCATGATCTACATTCCTGATAAATATACTATAAAAACATAACAAATTTCAAATAACTTTTAGTCAATCAGGTGATGAAGAAGAAACTCAGAAATGAAAATAATGATGGTGATGATGACGACACATGTAACTAAGCTTTTATTAAACACTTACTGCTTGCCAAGTGCTATGCTCAGTAATATAAACACACCACCTCATCCAATCAATCCTCCCAACAGCCACAGGACTGCAGTACTATTATTCTTACTAATATGTTAATAAGGAGGTTGAGACAGACCTGGCTTGCCCAGGTCTCACAGACAATAAGTTCTGTCAGTTCTATCTGGCAGAATGACTTCTGAGCCTGCAGTAGCAATACTAATTCCTAGCATACGTCATCAACTACATGTGAGCCCAAATAAAACAAACTGTCCTAAAATAGCATCAATAGTGAAAAAGAAACAGAACAATGAGATCTAAATCTTGAGAACTTTTTCTATTTTACCTTTAAAACTCTGTGTGACATTCAGAGGTATTAGCCACTTTGGATGCAGATAAGGAAACAGACAAATTATTTGTCAAATGTAGTTTTGGGGGTTTTTTGGTGTTGGTCCTAACTCCTAATTCCAAGTCAAGCACTCTTCTCCATAAATGAATTCCTGAGTAAGTTGCAAGAAGAGCAGTATCAACAAATGGCAGAGAAGCACCCAGTGAAACAGATCTCTTACATCTACAAATACGCATTTTGTCCGAGATGAGACAACTGTTTATCAAATTTCAGTAACAAAAATATAGGGAAATGATAAACTTGTGGTCACTTAACACATAGAATTCCTTAAGTTATTAAATTTTCAATGGGTGAGATTCTTAGAACTAAAATTTGGTCTTAATACCCAATGAATATATCCAATATTATAAATAAGTTAGGGTTAATTCAAACCATTGTCCTGAAACAAGTTCTAACCATTACTTCTCAATTGTACATCAATCATTTCATTTTTGAAGCTACCATATACCATGACATAAACATATTAAGTCAAAAAATTTCTCAAAATTTGAGAAACCACTTTTGTATCTGATTAGTTTCAGATTAAAACCAAAAAACACCTGATGAGTCAGTGCTCTGTGAAGTTTAAAATTATGTTCTAATTACAGCATCTATCTGAACAACAAAGTAATCCTGTAACATGAAACATCAGACCACACTGACTGTACCAACCCCTGCTGATAATCTCTTCTAATTACACATTCGTAGTCAGGCAAATGAGTACAAGACTTCTGCCCCTACTGTGCTCTTAATGTGAAAGTTCGTATGTCAAAACTTCCAAGAAAGGAATTCAAAAGTGTTACATATTTAAGCAAACCAAGGTTCCAATGACACAATGATGAATATGCACATTTGAGAGACAAAGCTTAAACATATAACTACCTCCAACTGTATACACAATCTTAAATTAGTTTAAGAAATATTCATTGAGAAACTGGACATAAAGTGGATTTCACATAATCTAACTGCTCACTCTAATTATAATGTTCCTCAAAAATTTTCTTAGCTTGAACTTGAGCCCAGCAACAATCATATTTTTTTTAAAGCTTTATTTATTTATTTATTTATGTATTTGAGAGAGAAAGAGAGAGAGAGAGAGGCAAACTCCCAGCTAAGTGAGGAGCCCAACAGGGGCTCTATGCCATAACACCAAGATCATGACCTGAGCCAAAATAAAGAGTGGGATACTTAACCAATTGAGACACTCAGGCATCCCAACAATGGTATTTTCAAAGCAAATTATTTTCTAGTAATGTATGAAGATTAGAATATGTTTATATTCAGTTTGTTGAAGGTACCTCCAGGAAATTTACTAGGAAGCAGGCATTCAACAAATGCTCATTAAGCAAAATGAGGGGTGTCTAGGTGGCAGAGTCAGTTGAGTGTCCAATTCATTTTAGCCCAGGCAGTGATCTCAGGGTTATGAGATCAAGCCCCCCACATCAGGTTCTGCGCTCGGTGTAGAGTCAGCTTGAGATTCTCTCCCTCTTCCTCTGCCTCCCCCACTCACGCTCTCTCTCTCTCAAATAAATTAATTAAGCACAATGAAACAATTTACTAAATTTGAAGAACTTTTACTGTTTTACATCAAATATTTTCCAAGTTAAAAACAAAAGGACTATTCTCAATACTTCTTCACAAGAAACATCTATTGCCTATAAACAATACAAGACTGTCAGGTACATCCCCCTTTCCAGTTTTCATCTAGTATTTCTACTAATTTAAGTGTATTTCTACTAATTTAAGTGTATAATGACCCTGTGTCCAAAATAAACTTATATATCGCCAATTATGGCCACACTATGGCCAAAGTACATTGGTTTCTTCCAATGACAACCAAAAACTAACAAGATATCTCTAGATCTGAGCTGCTAGTATGCAGAAATAACTCTGGATGTGACCATATGGGAAGCTGAATATGACCCTAACGATGCCACAGTGAAGGCTGAAAAGACTGAATCAAAAAAGTGTAAAGAATTTCCCATAAAAAAAAAAAAAAAAAAGAATTTCCTACAAGAACAATTTCACAGAAAAATGATCAAGTGATTTCCTAATTTCATTTCCTAGCAAGTTTAAAAATCAATGGCTGGGTAATGATTAACAAAAACAGAGAGGAAAGAAATAAAGAACAATCAGGAAGTTCTTTTGGAAACTTGGGACTCAGTTTCTATTACTAACAATCACCCTTATAAAAGGAATTACTGCCCATGGAAGCATGAAATACTTCCTCAAAGCATTAGAATCCTTTTGCTATTCCTATGTGAAATTTTGTATACTGTGTTTTATTCTCTTCACTATCTAGTACATGTAAGAAAGAATTATTAAGGTATAGAAAAATAGTCATTTGTTATAAAAAATGTTTTAAAATATTAAATTGGAATATTTATTTGCTGATAGTACACGAAGAAAAAAGTAAAAGACTTAACATTTCTACTTTTTTTTCCCCTCAAATCATCAAAATCCCAATTTCAAAAATCATCTCTTAAGAAAATCTTCCCCACGTCCTCTCAGACAGGATGTTTCCTGCTATCATTTTCTCATCTGACATGGTAAGTCTGATTTTAATTACTATCTAAAAGGCTCCAAGAAGTCTAAAATCAAACTCACCTCCATACTCCTTGTAAGGCATTGATCACAGTTAATTCCCCATAACTGTTCAACTTTTACTAGAACACAGCACGAAATACAAAGACAAAGCCATAGCTGATATTATTAACAAAAGTAAACATATAGGGGCCTCATACTCAGCATTTTATATCCTACAAAGTTAATTCTTTTAAAGTCTTAGAAGTAGGTATTATTATAAATCACTTGTTTCTCACTGAAAAAATGACTTACTCGGTGCTACTCAGCTAAAGTGACTGCTGATCATACAATCTGCCTTCCACACAACAGTATGCTACTAAGTAAGAAAAGGCAAATATAATATTTTAAAACCAAAATAACAAAAATATTAGTTATTTCACTGAAAACAATAAAAAGAAACGAGATGATTATTCGGACAAGGCCACCTACAGATTAATTTACTGGCTTGAGCAAAGATCATTCCCAAGTCCAAGTATGATAGCTTTAAGGAGAGAGTTAAGAGAGTGACAAAAAATATGGTTCACTGTTACAAAGGTACTTTTTCCCAAGGGAATTTATTTAGACAATAAATTTTACAGACATTTAAAAAAACACACAATTATTTTAGAATATGATTTTTAAATATGATTTTTGAATATTCATTTGCTGATATTCTAAGGAATTTATGACACTCTACTTTCTAGCTGTTCAGGCAAAATACCTGAACCTTGGTGTCCTCCCTGTATAACAGAGGTAAGTCTAGTACTTGACATCACAGGACTAGAATGAGCTCTCAGTGTGCTGTTTGTACAGAAGAACACCAAGCATCTCATCCGATCTATGTAACTGATGTTACTGTGGTTCAAAAGGACAGCTATCTACAATCTAACAGGAATAAAGGACTGTAGGAAATGACACGCACAGGACTGCAAGAGAATGGACTGAAGCGACTTCAGAGAAGGGACTGAACAACAGCAAATAAACAGGTAACTACAGGTTGTAATTTAGAAAAATAAAATCAGATGGCACTTTGGGGATCAAGAGTACCACCTTAACATAGCCTAATTTTTAATTAACTTAATCAATAAAAATAGATTAAACATTAAGTAAAAACATGAAATTATCTTAAAATAAAATTTTTATGAGAAAGAAGCTCAATAAGGATCCACCTATAATCTCTGGGGTAGCCAACCAAGAGAGCGCTCAGCTATTCAAGGCACTGAACTGTCTTCCAATCAGGGTTTGGAATTGGAACAGCATATAAAGACGACTACAGTTTCCCAGAAAAAGGAATAAACCATGTCTTTTCCATGAGCTCTATACGAAACAGACCAAATTCCTCTTACTGTTAAGAGGAATTTATTAAAAATTAATGAAACTGAAGAATGAGTTCAAATACTGCTTCCGTAATTTTTTCCCATAATCCCCTCAAAATTCACCTCCCCCACTTTTTTTCCATAGAATTTCATGGTTCTATACTACTACTTAATACTATACTTACAGATAGTCCTCTGTATCAGTACACAGAGTAATAAGACTCCAGAGAGCTAAATGGTTCCTTCTCAGTTTTTGTATTATTCAAATACATTTAAAAATGCCTAAATAAGAGTTTGGTATATAACCAGTAGCTGTACATTTCTCTGTTCTAGTCTGCACAGATGTGGATTTGTACTTCTTTTACAAGGTTTTCATCAGTTTTTGTTGAGTATTTGACATTCTATATATATGTATATTTTATCAATGGAACAACAAATCACATACAAGTATCCTACTCATTTCTCAAGATACATATGTGCTACTCTAATGAACACAATACAAATTTACTTCAAAAGCATCACTAAATTCAAATTAGTATTTTTTTAATCATTATACATTTGCTTTACTCACTACTATGTTTATATATTAGAAATCATTTCCATAAAACATCTGGAAAAATATTTTGTGTACAGGAAGCATTTAAAAAAATCTGGAATTAAATTTCTGCATTATAAACTTAAAGGAGCATGTAAATAAAATATATTGGTTAAATGATCACTAAACTCCTAAGCCATATGGTGTTTTTTTTGTGCCTTGTACATGTGTACTTTTCTATGTTAGGGAAAATCATTAAACATCTAAAAAATTCAATTTAAGACCTATAAAGAATAATATCAACTAGGCAGTATCAAAACAGAATATTCCACCTCTCCTCTGTGATTAAAAACATTAAACATGTAACTGAAGTAAAAATACATATTCAAAATAAAAAGATCAATGAATAAACTATAGTCACAAGGAAGTAAAGGTTATCTTGAAGGATCCACATACAGGTATGGCCTGTCTCATTTCTTTGGAAGCCAAAGACCATAAGCTGAATGTTATACAATAAGGATTTTCCAGAATGTAAGAGAACAACAGCACGTGGTTTGTTAGGTTTCAGTCCTTGAGGACTGAAAGAGGAAGAGCAGCTCTATTATTTGTAGCTATTACTTTGCAATGTCCTGTCTGTCCAACCTAATGCTACTATGGACATTTACAGCATTCCTACTGCCTAAACATTAATTCAGCCTCCTTCAGGTAATCTTGAACCCATCGGTGATAAGCAGGATCAAAAACACAATTGTCTCTAATACAGAAATGCATACTGCAGACCTCTACTGCCATAACTGAACTTCAAGATCTCTGGTAGGAAAAAAGGAAAAAAGGAATATGCTTTATAATTGTTTTATATTCTATGGTCCTGAGCATCTATCAAGTATTCATATTTATTAACAATAAGAGGAGTGTTAAGTATGCTCCAAACCCTAAATCAGCATTTGGTCATTGTGTAATAGAGAATAAAAAGAACTGGTTAAGTAGAAAGACAACAAACACGAAGGTCTCTCCCTACCTCAAAAAAGTGAACAAAGACTCAAATGCCAGCCTTATTTCAGTACCTTATTTCAGTTACCTCTGTGACCTGAGCAACTCATCTATATATTCATTTATTTACTTAGTAAGTATTTTAGTTTTTTCTACTAAACAGAAGGTACTTTGGTAAACAAGGTTTATGACACCTAAGTGGACAGACATACAAGCCCCGAAGGAGCTCACAGGCTAGGTAAGAAGACACATGTGAAATAAGTAGTAACGAATAGCTATTTACTTACAATTGAAGTGACAGACACCAAAATTCACTTCCAAAGTACATATTACACTTGACTGATCTAGATTGTTTGGTCAAATAACTACCTCCTGAAATTGTATTTCCTCATCTGTAAAGGTTACAAGGTTAGAAGGATTAAATGAACGAAAGGACGTTAAGACAGTGACTCAGTTCATAGTACCTAATATTTTACTATGTACCTCCTAGTAGTATCCCTACTCCCTTCCTAGATTTTCCTTAAAAGATGACTTTTTAGGTAATATGAATTCCACTGCCTGTCATTATGTTAACATAACCAACTATCAAAGAAGTCCTAGTTCCTCTGTAAGGAAGCCCCAAAATCAAAGCCACAGTGAAAAATAATAAAATTAATTAAATTGAATGAAATAGCAATTAATCAATGATTCCTCTACATTAAAAAATAAAGATGCCCACCCCCAATCACCTGGGATATTTTATTCTTTTCATGACAAGAACTTTCAACCTTGGAAAGTTTGAGAATTAAGATTAGAATGATAACAGTCAGTTAAACCAATGTAATATTAATAGTCGGTTTCTTTTTTCTTTTTTTAAGGCTTTTATTTATTTGAGAGAGACAGAGAGAAACAGACTCCTCACTGAGCAGAAAGCCCAATGTGGAGCTTGATCCCAGCACCCTGAGATCATGACCCAAGCAAAAGGCAGACACTTAATGAACTGAGCCACCCCATGGAGGCTCTGTGTTTCTTATCTACAATACTTGTAACACTGATGATTATTTGGTTAAGTCTCTTAACGTTGTCCTGATTTCAACTGAAAAAAAATATAAATAGGTATCCATAACACACCCCAGAGATTATCAGAGCAATGAGTCAGAAGCATTTGTATTTTGAAAAGCTCTCCAGATGGTTCTAATGCACAGCCAGGTGGTAGCCGGTGTAAGAACTGTGAACAGCATACCTCTTATTTCTGGTTAATAGATGACATGATGTCTGATGGTGAATAAAAGTATAATACTAGATTGTTCAAATGATTAATGTATTAGGAGCAGAGTTCTTTTCCTAATAATGCCAAAGTATTACATATTTAAACTATCACCTATCTACACTTCTCAGAGGATAAAAAGCAAAAATAACTTTACCTCATTGGCAGAACTAAGTGAATTCAGGGCTCTCCAGGTCTACATTTCTCCTGTTATACCTCCTCTATCATCCAAAACCTATGAAATCCAAGACTTTCTTCTAATCTTATTAAAATGTGGCTAACAAAATAAAGCTATAAAAAAATGACACCTTTCTAATAAACCTCCAGGATAACTTGATCAGCAAAATATAACCATAAAAGTGATACAGTTACTGTAGGACAGTGTATTATGTAATACAATTTTCCTTTTCCCTTAAAGATACTGAATTATTTTCATTTCCTGTAGGTACTTGTGAAAAATGACTGACCCAGAATAAGACTGCCATGTACATCCAAAGATGTAAATAAACTGAAAACATTTTAAAAAAATTATTCTTCAACGATGTTGTTACGATGACTGGAATGTGTTTCAACAGTCTGAACACACGTTAAGTGGAAACACAACAGCTAACAGCACCTTTAAACACTTGCATCAGATAGGTGATGGTCAAGCAAAAACAGGGAAAAATAGGATAGGGTCTGTTACCTTTTGTTTCTTTATTAAATGTCACTCTGCATGTCCGGCATTTTAATGGGTAAAAACAGCTTTCGAAATGCCTTCTTCATGAATTACAGTTATTCAGCCAACACATGTAATTTCCCTAAAAACTGTTCAAAAAATTCCTGAACTATTTACTAACTCTAAACCTGGCCTGTTACACTCATGACTCTTTACTGTTACAAACTTTTATATATATTTATATATTTTATATTTTATACATTATCCAATGTTATAATAATGTTCAAGTTAAACGTTATGCATTCTTTTGTTACTTTTACACTCTACTGTAATTCCTGAGAATTCACCTACCTCACCAAAGAAAGTTATGATCTCTGAACAGAATAAAAAATAAAAGTTCAGAGAATCCATGTTTTGTTTTCTTTATTAAAAATCATTTTGAGCACGCTCAAGTTTCAGAGACATGGAACAAAAGTACAATTCTTAAATTCCTCTCTCTACTGTCCACTGACATCACTACAGCAATATAAATCACAAAGCTATTATTTGCTTCAAAGTCTTAATTACAGCTTTAAAATATGTTTCATCAGTGACCAAGGAAGTATTTTCAGTGACCAAGGAATGGTGCACCACTTATCCGCTAGTGATGAAAGACTTCTCTTACCTCCAGAAACAAGATTTGCTTAGACAGAACACCTAAGTCCATGCCTTCAGAATAACTTTGCTCCACTTTCTCTCAGCTAATTAAGGAACAGATGTAACAGATGTTATTCCCCATCTAACTGAAATATGAAGGTAATGGAAACATTTTCTGAGGTATAAAACAAGCTTTATAACAACCGCATGAAATCATTGTTAATGGTTATGAATTAAGTTATCATTAATAATTACCATGGTTAATTTTGAGAATGAGGTTCAATTTAAATAATGTTAATAGTAATCATTATAACTGAAGAAAATATCTCTTTGAAAATGACCACATATACCTAAAGATTTATCAACGGCCTATATTATAAAACAATCAATACAGAAAATACTAAAGATAACTCTTTCCTATTCAGTAACCATGAACGATAGATATCATCAACCTTATTTTACAGATGAGATTTAGTCAGAGAAAGTAACTTGTTACAAGTCCTTCAACCAGTAAGTGAAAGACCTAGAACAGAAATGCAAATCGGACTTTTCTTTCTCATGTCCTCTCCACTACGCCACACTGGAAGCACCATCACTCGACCTTTCTCCATGTCCACATGAAATGTGAAAGTATCTCTGAGGCCCATTTCTGACAAGCTCTTCCACCTTGAATTTCTGAAGTCTTCGGATTCTTACCGATGACACATTTTATAAGGCAACCCTATATCTATATAGCTCTCATCTCTTCATTTCTGCTATGGGTTAAAGTTCTACTTAAGATTAGGATTCTTGCCCAATGTTTCTTAGGATATTCTTCATATTCAGATGTTTATTTAGTGAAACGGGAGAGAAAATACCATGTTCAATAAACATTAACTCCATATACCAACCCTAGTTCAGCTCTCTAATTTTATCTACAAAGTAGGACATGTAACAATATACCCTCCAAGTAGACAACACCTGGAGACTATTTCCATGCTACTCTTTAAAGAAAGCATTAAAAAAATAAAAAACACTAAACAAATAAATTCATGCAGCCATAAAAAATGCAAGCTTGGGAGTGCCTGGGTGGTTCAGTCAGTTGAGCACCCAAGTCCTAATTTCAGCTCAGGTCGTTATCTCAGGATAATCTCACGTCAGGCTCTGTGCTCAGTGTGCAGTCTCTTTGAGGTTAACTCGCTCCCTCTGCAAGTTAGGATAATCTCATTGATGAGCAAGAGATAAAAATTTGGATATTATTAGAAGATATACAGCTGTTTCTAGGAGCTCCCTCTCACAGCTCCTCCCACTCACAGCTTCATGCTCTCTCACTCTCTCAAATAAATACATAAATAAATAAACAAATAAAATCTTTCCAAAAGAAAGCAAGCCTCTGTGAATGCCTACTGCATTTGGAAGAGCCGTAAACAGCTGAACTGTGGCTTCCTAGGCTTACCATGCCAGATCTTCTCACTCAACTATAAAACTGACATTCTATGGGGGAAAAAAAGAACTTACATATCAAATTAACTTTATTTTCTTTGAAAAAATAGAGCATTTTATTCTAATTTTTCCATGCAGAAAGAACTGATTTTATTTTAAGCATTTAGTTGAAACTATTACACAATAAATGGAACACTAATCCTCAAAAGTCTACAGCTCATAAACTGCAAAGAATTTATCTACTACGTATACAAATTTGACTTAGTAACACTTAAATTTGGGGCACCTGGGTGGCACAGTGGGTTAAGCCTCTGCCTTCAGCTCAGGTCATGATCTCAGGGTCCTGGGATAGAGCCCCACATTGGGCTCTCTGCTCAGCAGGAAGCCTGTTTGCCCCCCCCCCCCACCCCTCTGCCTGCCTCTCTGCCTACTTATGATCTCTGTCTGTCAAATAAATAAATAGAATCTTTAAAAAAAAATAAAAATAAAATAAACATGTTGGATTCTTATTCAATAAACCTGCTGGAAAAAGCAGTTAAGATAGGGAAAATGAAAAGCCTTCTTTTTATTTCATCAAAGCATTAAGGCACATTGAAAAGGCCATAAACTCCCAAATTTAACTAGATACAATACTTTATGATGAATTTTTGGAAATACTCCATCTTATCCAAAAGACCTTCATATTACTAGATTGCAAGCAACAGAGCAGAATGCATATACATGTATCGTGTATGTTATGTGTATGCATACATATTAATAAACCCAGAAAGATATGAATCTCATTTTACCCTAATATCTGAGAATACAATTGGACTTTTTTTTTTAAGATTTTATTTATTTATTTGAAAGAGAGATCACAAGTAGGCAGAGGCAGGCGGGGGGGGGGGGGGGGGGCAGGCCCCCCGCTGAGCCGAGAGCCCGATGCGGGGCTCAATCCCAGGACCCTGAGATCATGACCTGAGCTGAAGGCCACCAAGGCGTCCCTACAATTGGACTTAGTTACAATTTAATCATGAGAGGAGTCTTTGAAAATAATTCCGTATATAAATGAACAGATTATCATAATGAGGTGAGATTTGAGAAAGGTGAAAAAAAAAGTGAAAAGTTTTGGTCACTTATGAACAATCAATTGCTAGACTAATTTTGTACTTTAAACAGAAAACAGTAACTATATATGCCCTCCAAAAAAATAAGTATTCAATATTTAGAGTGCCTCTTGATAGTTTAATAAATTAGACACAAAAATCTCTTGAAACTCCATCTCACATACAGAATGACGTATCACCATATCACCATGGGTTAAGGTTCCCTTTTCAAATTATTCTATGTGTAACAAACACATTAATATTTTTAAACACTGAAAGTACCTAGAATAATAATTAAAAATTGGACTCTGCACTGATTCCCTGAGCCCCAGTTCCTAGCTGACACATGTATACTGCTCTCTGATACAAAAGTTTCAAGTCTTCCACCAGCATCCTTGAAACTGTGGTATAAAGTTACCCTCTTAGCTTATAAGTAGGATAAAAATTTCAGACCCTTTGCTTTTCTTAACAACAATGTATATTAAACTTGCACTGACTTGGGGGGAAAACTAGGTTATAATAAAGTGCTCCTTTAAAAAATGCTACATCTCCAACATTCCTGGTTAGATTACATATGGCAAGAGAAAGATGACTGAGTAAAAGGATGACAGAACTGTCTGGAAAGTTCTTGAAAATTAATTATTTGCTTTTTCACTTAGATCACAGAATATAACGAAAAGACAGAATAAGAAAATCTCTATATAAATACAGATTCTACATAAATAACAAACTTTCTGTAAGTTTATTTGGTTACTTTCTTCACCTTGGTGGTACATAATAGTGCTGCATTTAGTGACATCAAATTAGTTCTGCCCTTTTTTTTTAATCCGTTTTTGTTGTTGTTTATCTATTTTGTGCATTTTCAAAGAAACAGCTTTACTTTTGTGAATCATCAACATTGAGCAACTTTACTATTTATTAAATTTTGCTCTTTGCTTTACTTCTTTCTTTTCCTTTGCTTTGATCTACTTCACTGTTATTTCTAGATCCTGAAGTTAAAATGTCATTTATTGTCACTTATTGTCAACACTTAATTTCTAGGTGATTTCCAGCTCAATTCCATTGTGATTAAAAAAGCACAATGAATTATTTCAGTTTTCTGAACTTTGGTGAGGCTTTATTAGCCAACACACAATTCTGCAAAATGTTCCACATACACTTTAAAAGAATGAATTACATCACTGTTGGGTGCAATGTTCTTTTTGTTGTTGTTAACGAAGTCAAATCTGCTAGTTGTGTTGTTCGGATCCTCTACATTCTTAATTAAGTTTTCTTTTTGAACGGTTATTTAGATTATACTAAAATTATGACTGTGGATATGAGTTCTTGTAGTTCTGGTAAGTTTTATTTAATATGTATTTTCAACCTATGCTATTTGGTATATACAAATTTAAGACCACGATCTCTTCTTATTGGGACTGACCTTGTATGTAACTCAAAATGTTCTATATAAACAATCAGGAAGTCTGGTAACAGTATTACTTACTTCTTCCTTTCCCATATGCATGCCATTTTTATTCCTTTTTTGTTTATTACACTTGCTAAGAAGTTTAGTAGAAACTGGAATAGAAAAGGTGAAAGCAAACACCCTTGGCTTGTTCATGAGCTTAGGAAAATGCAGTGAGTCTGTCACTGTGGAGTATGATGCTGCTACAGATATTTTCAGAGGTGGCCTTTATCAAATTGAGAAGTTCCCTTAATTTTAAGTTTGCTAGAGATTTTATCATAAAATTTTGTTCAAATACTTCTTCATAATCATAAATAATCATATATTTTTTAAAAATTATTCTATTCATATGAATTGCATTAATTAATTTCTAGATGTTAAACTACACTTGCATTGCCAAGATATATCCCACTTGGTACTGATGCAGCATCCTTTTTATGTATCACTGGATTAAATTTGCTAAAATTTCATTTAGTTAGAAATACTTTCTAATTTTTCTAATTTGTGACATCTCTTGAGCAATGGCCTATACAGAAGTATACTATTCAATTTCCAAATATTCTGGGATAATTCCATTTCAGCCAGAGCTCATCCTCTGCATAATCTGCATAATTTCAATCTTTCTACCTTTTGGTCTAGCAAATATTTTAATACTGGTGAATGCACCATGTTCACTCAGTTGTCAGTTGTAGTGTTTTATAAACACCATTAAGATCAGGTGGCTAATAATAATGTTCAGATCTTCTAAGTCTTACATGATTTTTGGTGTCATTCTATAAATTGATGAGGAAAGAGTTAAAATTTCAATCTGATCATGGAATTATTTCTGCTTTTTAGTCAATTCTTATTTCATACAGTAAGTGGCACTGTATTAAGTGAATGAATAAACAGTATTAACATTTATGATTACTTTTAGGTCTTTCTGAGAAATGACTTTTTATCATTACAAAATGTCCCCTTTACCTGACAGTTTTTTCTCTCTTGAAATCTATTTTACCTGATATTAATATAGTCACTCCAACCTTCTGTTTACTGTTTTCTTGCTCTTTTTAAAAAAAGGTGTATTTGATTGGGGGGGCGGTGCATACACACACCCATGTGCAAGAGTGGGGAGAGGGGCAGAAGAGAATGTCCAAGCAAACTTCCACTGAGCAGGGAGCCTGACGTGGGGCTCAAGGCTGGGAGCCATGAGATCAGGACCCAAGCTACATCCAAGAGTTGGACACTCAAGCAACTGAGCAACCCAGGCACCCCTCTTGCTGTATCTTTTTCCACCTCTTTACTTTCAAACTACTTCTATCTTACTACTCAACTTTTTCTTCCAGAAGCTACATAGTTTAGAATAGCTACATCTTCATAGTCTATAGCTGTACCTTAGTTTTTTTAATCCATTTTGGCAACCTCTATCTTTTCATAGAGGTGTTTCTTCACTGGTATTTACTGAAATTATTGATAAAATTAGGTTTGGATCATCTACCAACTTTATTATTTGCTTTCTATTTGTAGCCTGTTTTTGTTTCTCTGCTTCCAGTCCCAACTTTTAAAAATACACTAGTTCAATATATTTTTACAATTCCACTTTAGTTTTCTCCAGGGTATTTTTATCCTCTACATTATGTTTTCAGAGGCTGCTCTGAGGGTTACAATATAAATCTTCAACTTTTCAAGGTCCACTTATGATTAACATTTTACAACTTCACACAGTATGTCGAACTTTGTAACCGCTACTATGAGGTCCATGTTTACACATACGAAAATTTAAAATCCACATGACAGTGTTATTTTTTCCTCTTTAAACAGTTATGTGTATTATGAAGAAACTAAATGGAAAAACACCCATTTCTCCCTACAAAGAAAAGTCTTTTCTATTTACCCAGGAATTTACCACGATTGGTGTTCATTTCTATTTCTAAGTAACAAACTTTCATTCTGCTCTTGCTGACCTTAAGTCTGAAAAATTTCTCTTTAGCTTTTCCACTATGCAGGTTTTATTCTTAGTTATCTTTTATTTCAAATGGATTTATTTCATCTTCAGTTGAAGATATTTTCAATGGCTATAGAATTCAGGGTTCACAGTATTTTTCTTTCAGCATTTAAAAGATATTTTACTTTTCTCTGGCCTCCCTATTTTCTGAGAAATCAGCCATTACCTCTATCATTGCTCCTATATATGTAGCGTTTAATTTTTCTCTTGCTGCTTTAAGGATTCCAACAGTTTTGCTCTAGTGTGCTACAGTGTGGTCTCCTTCATGTTCTTTCTCATTGTTACATGGTAAGCATCCTGAAGAATCTGTAGATTTATATCTTTCAACAAGTTCGTGAAATCCTCTGCCATCATTTTTTCAGTTCTTATTGTTTCATTTGTTCGCTCTTTTTTACGGAACTCCAATCACACATTAGATAGACCATTTGACATGTTATTCCCTTTACCTCAATTTTTTCCTCTCCCCTGTTATTTACAACAGTTTCTATTGCTCTGCTCTGTCTTCAAATTGGCATACTCCTTCCTCAGCAGTTAAATCCATCAGTAATTTTTTACATCAAATACTCTATTTTCAGTTCCAGAACTCCCTTTTCATCTTCTCTATTGTTTCTATTTCTCTGCTAAGATTTTCTATACTTTTGTATCTTTTCTTACTTTATGAGAAATACTGTAACAACTACTTTAAAATACATGTCTTATTAGTTTTGACATCTGGAGGATGGGCTAAGTGGACTGTCCTTTGAGAAGGTGATTAACTTTTAAGTTTTAATTCTGAACTATATGCTGATTTTAGATTTTTATCTTTTGAAGATCTATTTTTAATTTAGTAGGCAATTAGTCTTGATTCAATTCAGAACTACAAACTTCATTTCTTGGGTCTCAGCTCTGGTCTTAATTCAGACCTTTAGCTGAGATCCTTTACGTCTGTTCTACGTGTGTGATTTAGGAGTCAGCAAGAATTTGGGGATTTCTTCTCCTCTTTTCCTTCCCTCATGTAAATTCTGCCTATATTCATTTCCCAGTGCCTTGGAATAGCCTTGTATGATACAAATGGTAGCCTTCTGCAGAGTGGCTTTCTGCAGGTGAGTCAGTCTGACAGGAGTTTGTTCATTCATTACTGGAAGCAAAAGACCTCAAGTTCTTATTTCAAAGCGCCTTTTCTTCCAGAGGGGTGGTGATAATCCAGTATTCAAAAACAGCAGACAGCTCGGCCCTGGTTACAGTTCTGTAACTCTCTCCTTCTTCCTGCCACTAGAAACATTTCCTAGGTGGTAGTCACTATATTTAGCCTCTATTCACACATGACACAGCCCACCCCAAAGCCCAGTTTACTTCTGTGAAATTGGCTCCAATTCCCATTACTCATGCTCAGAGTCAATATCCTGTCCATCTAGCCCTTAATCATCCCAGAACTGAGTGAGTCTTCCATAGTCCTTGCTTACAGCTATGTGTTTCTGGTTCACAGAGGGAAAAATTCACACATATTAGCCAACACTAGTACTAGACAACATAAATCTTAAAACACAGTACTGAAGAACTAAAATTATATATGAAGATGGAAAATTAATTCAACAGTAGAGATGAACAGCTCTAGTTAATAACTTGAATACAAGACACTAAGGGAAACACGAAGCATTCCTGAGTCTCTGGGATATGCCAAAGGCACTCTGCACGTTCCAGAGAGGATTGCACTCTGAGAAACATTCTGTAATCAAACACAAAAATGTATTAGGTGACTGAATGGAGATAAAAGATTAGTATGGGATTGATGGGAGTACAAAACAACTAACTTCCTTTGAATACATTAATGAAAACTTAGAAAAGGATTTGAAAAATCCAAATGGGATCCAAAATCATAGACTAGGCACTGGGGAACTTTGTAGAGATCACAAACTATGTGATTTAAAAGGGTACTTTTCCTCATTTGCACAATGATTATTTCCTGTGGCTATAGATGTCCTTCACGAAATTAAGGAATATTTTTTAACCATAAAACTCTCAATTACTCAGATTTTACTAACCGATCCCTCAATTACTTCTTTTACACAATAACACCTCATGAATATTAATTATGCTGCAACAAAAATGTCACCTAAACTGGGAAAACTTCACAAGAAAAACGGACATCTCTCTGATAACGTTTTCTCAATTAATGAAGTTTATTAAAATACAAAACTTTTTTTCTCAAATAATTAAGCAAAAAATTTTCAGAGGATGCAGTGTTTTCCAAATAAAGCTCTAATTTAGAATAAGTGTTTGGATTCGGAAGTATTAAAAGAGAAGGGAGAATTAGTGAATTCATGTGTAAGTTCCATTTAAAATGACAATGACAATATAAATTTCAAGTTCACTCTAAATAGAATAATCCTTTTTCTATTAGATTCAAATATAGTGGAGTTCTTTTTTAGCACAAAAACTGTAAGAAGGCCAAAATTTCAAGAATTCTTAAAGAAATCATAGTTACAGTTTCATCAAATACTTAATATTTTATAGTGTCCAACCCTGAATCTTTATCATTCATAATGTTAGTCCAAAACTGAACCTGCTCTTCTTTTTTTTCTTTTTTTTTTAAATTTATTTATTGGACAGAGAGAGAGATCACAAGTAGGCAGAGGCAGGCAGAGAGAGAGGAGGAAGCAGGTTCCCTGCCGAATAGAGAGCCTGATGTGGGGCTCGATCCCAGCACCCTGGGATCATGACCTGAGCCGAAGGCAGAGGAGTAACCCACTGAGCCACCCAGGCGCCCCTGAACCTGTTCTTCTTAAAGCTTGAATTACATTTAACTATGTAAGCTTAATAAGTTATATAAGTATTTACCAAAATTCAAAAACTCTGAATTTTTGAATTCAAAGGTTAATTCAAAAAATTCAAAGGTTAATATTCTATTACGTCATCCCTATTTAACCCAGTGTATTTCCAAAGTAAAACTTAAGAAATTGTAATATATCAATAATCTCTACCCTACTCCCACACCGTAACAGCAAATGATATAAGTAAAATATTTCAGGAGTGATTGAAAATTATTTTCTTTAAAATTTTACAAACTTAGGGGCATCTGAGTGGCTCAGTAAGTTGAGCGGCTGCCTTCGTCCCAGGTCCTGATTTTCGGGTCCTGGGATCCAGTCCTGAGTTGGGCTTCCTGAGCAGCAGGAAGTCTGCTTCTCCCTCTCCTTCACACGCGCACAATCTCTCTCTCATTATAAAAATAAAAGATCTTTAAAATAAAATTTTAAAATAAAATAAAAAGATCTTTAAAATAAAATAAAATCAATTTATATATACACACATATACACATATATACACAATAAACATTTTACTATATATACACACACATAATATATATATACACGCATGTACAGTACATGTGTACATGTGTACACACACACAAACACATCTCCGAGCCCTAAATTCTATATAGGCTGTGATAGCACAGTCATTCATTGCTTTTTAATTTAATTTATATGCCACATTTATTAAGACATTGTAAATGTATCCCAACTCTCCCATTCTGACTAGTATTAATGATTCAGTATTTTCCAAATCCTGGTCCTGCCAGCTATTCTTAGTCAATTCAATTCTCCTGGACCACATACTTGTCCCTGCTGACCCTGAGCCTCTTAGTTTTTTATCTTGAAAATACCCAAAACTCTCATTAAGGCTCTTATTTTCTCATTCAGTAGACTAACCAAAACTGTAACTTGCACATCTTTTATCAGCCACTGTAGGTCAAAACCAATTTCAAGGACAAAAAACAAATGGCAGAGATCAGAGCAGAGGGAACTACATACAATGTGCAACACTCAAGCAGCTGACAGTGTTGCAGGAGGACGCACGATGCTGAGGAATGTGTGATCCACTGCACTAGCATTCCTTGGCTGAGAGTGCAGGACAGCAGGCAGAGCACGGGAAAATATACATATTAGCGATTTACTATATTTATAAATACTTTTTTTTAAAGAAAAATTTCTCAGAGACAACATTAGAAGAAGTGGCACTGAGTTAAGCAGCGTCTAACCACATCCAGGATGCATGCTTTACACATATTACCTATATTACCGCAATCTCTCTAAGCAGACTGTAGTGGTTATTAATTATATTCTAATTCCACAGATTCAACACCCAAGTTAGGAAGGTAAAGCAATACCAAACAAACTAAGAGGTAATTTACTTATTTGACAATAAGAAAAATTTTAAAAAATATATAGAGAGAGTGTGTGTGTTTTAAATTTGTGTTAGATTTAGATATTCAAATGAGTTAAAACATAAAAGGAACTTTAAGTAATCTGAAATTCTCTGGTAGTCATTGGCTACAGAACTTCCAAATGACATTTAAGAATATTAAGAAAATAATTTCTTTCTTAATAACACTTTTATGTGGCAGCAAAAATAATAAAATACAATGTTAAAGTCTATAGACATATGAAGGCCATATCTTGGGGTAAACAATTTTCTATTTTCAAAGGATTTACCCAAAAACAAAGCTGCCAACAAACAGCTGGAAAAAGCCCCGTTACTTTTCTTTAGTTCCTGTCTTCCCAACAGATAAAGAAGGGCATTGTAGCTGCTTAATACACACTTTAATTGAGTGCTGCCACTGGTAAGAAGGAAAACGTGGAACAACTACTTTCCATATCAAACAAAGCAGGTAATTAACAGCCATTATGGCACAATCCCTTATCGCCAAAATACACAATGGATACTAACTTCTCTCAGAGCCAATGCTCTGTTACCAAAAAGCCGAGCTGGTGTTTCAGAGTCATATTCACTTCTTTATTACACAAGCATACATTTACTGCTCAGCCAGACACCTATAATTAAACACAAGAAGACTATAATGCTAATACTCAGGCTAGCTTGCATGTAAGGGGGTTCCCCTCCTCCTCAGACAGATGATTGCTTTTCATTTCAGAGTTTCAAGCAGCTACAGTTCACTTAGTTTTGATTACATGGCAATTAGATATGCAAATGTAGAAGATCCGGAAAAATACTTTTTCAAACATCAGATTGTGAGTAATCAGGCCCATTCTCTTCTCTTGTATATACAAGCAGCTCATTAAACAACTATTGTCTAAAAAACATTTCTGTCTCAAATGCCTTAGTTTTTTTTAAATGTCAAAAACATTTAAAACACATCCTTGGAATAACTCTTAATAAAACCCAGTTCATGTGTATGTGCTTGTGCTGGGTGGGGAGGCATGGTAAGTGACCAAAGGAAAGAATACATCCTAATTCACACTGTCTACTGAGGTTTACTTCAAAACTTGTCAAAACTTATTTTAAACTTCTTAAAATATTTTCTATTAAATGAAACCTATTATTAACAAAATATAAGATATTTTAAGTATTATAAGTAATAGTAGTTAAGTATTCCAACCATTGGACCGAGAAAGCTATCTTTCATTATGGCTCTACATTATAGGCTATATACAGATGTTAAGGTGAAGAATCATGTATATCCTGGTGGAGGGGAGTGGGTTAAAACATTTTTCACTTTAAGAAGATCAAAAATTGTTGGGGCGCCTGGGTGGCTCAGTGGGTTAAAGCCTCTGCCTTTGGCTCAGGTCATGATCCCAGGGTCCTGGGTGGAGCCCCATATCAGGCTCTCTGCTCAACGGGAAGCCTGCTTCTCCCTCTCCCTCTGCCTTCCTCTCTGCCTACTTGTGATCTGTGTATGTCAAATAAGTAAAATCTTTGAGGGGGAAAAAAAAAAAGAAGGTAAAAAATTGTTACTTATGTCTGTGGGTGTGACTTGAAACCTAATTAAGGCCACTGATATTCTTTCAAAATATACTTAATGTATTATTTCTACCCTGGCAATTAATGTTACTTTTACATTTTAAATTTCAGTTTCATTTCTTAACCTTAAGTTCTACTGAACTAACTTATAAAGTGCTTGCTGGCTTTTTCTTTTACTTTCTTTTTTTCTTCATGTAGTTTAAGTCATACTATCAGTCCTTTGTATTTAAATAAATTTTCAATGAGTCTTCCGTATTATCTATGTGAACTTCTATACTTCGGAAAATTCAAGGAAGTGGTGACTAAGAACTTATGTTCTTCTGTTAGAACGTAATTTTTACATGGGCACAACTATGTCCACACTTCACTGAGGAAATCAGAAATACAAATAAATAACTGCTCTTGGAGAATGCAGCCTAGTAAGGAAACAGGAGTAGTAAAATTAAATACTACACTGTATCTTTAGAGACAAGCACTGTGGAAGCTCAGAAGGGAAGCTTAGGGAAGGCTGAAGTGCCCTGACAGTGGTGAATTAAAACGCACCTGGGAAAGGTTCCCAGTCCACGCCACCATCGCCTCCCACCTCACCAACTGCTAGAGCTACTCTCAAATCCTCTTGCTTCAGCTCTTAACCACCGCCCTACACATTTATAATCTTTACAACCATTCTCTACTTTGAGACTATTCTTTTTTTTTTAATATTTTATTTATTTATTTGACAGAGAGAGATCACAAGCAGGCAGAGAGAGAGAGAGGGAAGCAGGCTCCCTGCTGAGCAGAGAGCCCGATGCGGGACTCGATCCCAGGACCCTGAGATCATGACCTGAGCCAAAGGCAGCGGCTTAACCCACTGAGCCACCCAGGCGCCCCTTGAGACTATTCTTTTTAAAAATGTATCAGATCATCCCACTCTGCTTAAAATCGTCTGACTTCCAACTGCTCTTCCGATAAAATCCCAACCCCCTCCCATGCCTGCTTGGAAGAATCCGGACAGATCCCATCTCCATGCGCCCTCATCTCCTCTCACCCCCACCCCAACAGAGCCCTGCTATTCTTCAGTGTAATTTCGTTCCAATACGAGTGCCTTTGCACTGGGCTCTCGTTTTATCCAGTCTTCAGGCCTTCCCATGTCAGCCCCTTTTGTCATTGGTAGGTGTTACCTCCTTACACAGCCCCAATGAAAGCTTCACACACCCTCTCTGAAAACTCCACCCTGATCACACTGTATCACCTGATGTTATTCCCTTCATGGCACTTAACTACTATCTAAAATTGTCTAGTTCATTTATACTTGGCTATTTATTTTTGGTCTTCCTCTCTAAGTTAGCTCCCCCGCCCCCGTGAATACAGGAAAACTCTCTGTTTCTCCTCTGGCCCAATATAGGAAATCAAAATACTTTTAAATTATTAAATAAATTGAGAGGTGGAAGAATATTCTGGTGGATAAAGTCAAGTAATGAACACACAGCGGGGGTGAGAAGACAGGGCTGACGTCATGACGGAAAACAACATCTTACAAAGGATATAATGGACTTCACTGTACTGTCTGCTGTGTCACGTTAAATTCAATGTCTGCTGCTGCTGCTGCAATAGGTCACATGTCGCAGCATCGTGATGCCACTACTACTTGCTTCACATCGTCATCAAACCTCACACTTAATGTCACAATGGTTCCCGGTCTTCTCTGCTTAAGGAAGTGTTTTTCTTTTTCATTTAATCTTTCCATCAAAGTAGAATCAATCATTCCATCATTCCTCAAAAATGATGAGTTAGCTTTAATACCAATAAAACTCACTTGCTGTATCAACTGAATTTCACTTATCACTGGCACCTACATAGTGCAAATTGGTCCAAAGTAACTAGGTGAACATGGACAAAAGTTAAAGAGATTGGTCATCAGCACATTCCTGAATTATTTTTAATACTTCTCATAACGAGTTCAAAAAATTTTTCAGCAAGGGAAAAAGCACTGAGACCGCTGATTGCCTGAATAAATACAACTAAATACATATGTTTCAGTGAATGGAAAATACCCCAAAAAAACAAAATGAGCACCCTTAGAATCTGGTTTATAAACCTGTCAAACATCTATAATCATGTTAAATATTTTCAATCATAAAAAATTATTTCCCCCCAAAACCCAATGTCTGCAGAAATCAAAGAAAGGCTAGGCCATTCTCCATATTCTCAGACGAATTCCGAGAGAGGGAGGGAGAGAGAAAAGGAGAAAGAGGAGTGGAGGAATGCGTGACATAAACAGGCCCAAGAGCTCTAAAGTGGCAAATGTTAAATAAAAAATGATGAAAGAGGTGAAAGGTACATGGTAATTCTTTGTATTATTTCCGCAATTCTATAAATTTTAAATTATTACACAAAGTTACAAAACAGAAATTATTTGTCCTCCAATCTCTGCTTAGGCCACTAGAACTTTCTGCATAATGATGAGAATGGTCTATTCTGCTGTCCTGAAGGCCAGTCACTAAAACACAGATCCATTGAGCACTTCGGTGTGGCTGTGAGGTTACTCAAGTTTTCTTATTCAATTTTAATTTGATTAATTTAGACTAGTTTAATGAAAAATGACAGTATGTTTTTAGGTATACCTTGAAGAAAGTTCTATTTCAACAAGCCTGGGGCTCAGGTGGGGATGTGGGAGGTTAGGGATGACAAGCATCTTGAACTCAATCACAGAGGGTCCCATTAGATATCCTCTAACTGGTGGTGACAAAGGACACAAAAGATCATTTTGGAGTATTTACATGCACCTCAACCTTGACTATAATAGAATACTCCATTTTGAAAGAAGTCTCTGTCCAGAAGATCTGATCAGGACAACAATGTCACCTCCTGCCAACAGATTTATGCCATTATGCCAAATAAATAAAATGATTTTTATTTTAAATTCTTTTACCAACGACTTCGACATTTGTAGAATGCTCAAAACATAAACTCACGTACTGTTCTCCATGGGGACTTCGTTCTTTTCTTCTGATAATTATAACCAGCAATAAAGAGTAAATTTAAAAGAATCTTAACTTCTAAAACATCATAGTTGTGACATCAGATGCTTCTGATCAAATGCTTAAGACAACCCTGACTCAAAAAACTTAGGTTATGGGGCACCTGGGTGGCTCAGTGGTTTGGGCTGCTGCCTTCGGCTCGGGTCATGATCTCAGGGTCCTGGGATGGAGCCCTGCATCGGGCTCCCTGCTCCGCAGGAAGCCTGCTTCCCTCTCTCTCTCTCTCTCTCTCTCTCTCTCTGTCTGTCTGCCTCTCTGCCTACTTGTGATCTCTGTCTGTCAAATAAATAAATAAAATCTTTAAAAAAAAAACTTAGGTTATGTGACATCAACAGAAGAAAAGTGCCCTATATACAAGGAGAAGTTTAAAACTTGACAGGTGAGAATGTATTTACTGTATGAATTATCTAGATAGTTAAAACAATCAAAGTTTAGAGTAACTCAAAGTAAATCAGGTAATGGAAATAGGACATTCAACTGCCTGGCAATGGGTGAGAAAAAAGTTCATTTCCTAACAGAGTACTACAACCTTACACCTATCTAGATAGAAGACACAGGCACATATATATATACTAACAAGACATTAATAGTGAAACAACTCACTTTACAGGAAAATAAAAAAGATGTTATGCAAATAAACTGGGAAAAAGAAGAGTAAAGAGGAGACTGCAAAAGTCTGGTCAAAGAGTAAGGTCAGCACTGACTGAGCCAGCGGCGCTGAGAAATCTGAACAGACTGAGCTGCACAACTACTCAAATCTGCTCATGGCCAACCACGGACACAAAGAATTGAGGATGTCTCCCACGTATTTTTTTTTTTTTAAACCATGGCTGCTGGTAAGAGCAAACCAATAAAGAGCATGAATCAAATCCTATAAACAAGCAAGGAAGGCAGCAAGTACCAGAGGGCAAACTGATCCTCAGATACACATCTTCCATAATTTTTCTTCAAATATACAGAACTTAGTTCTTATTCTAAGGGAACCACTTTGAAACAGATGTATTAAAAGTAACATTTTGATTATATAACAAAAATTCCATAAGGCCACAGTATCATTCCATAACAAATCTCATGAAGGATAGTACAAAAGCAGATTTAATGACAATGCTAATGTTTTGTAGAAAAAATTGAACACCGGGGCGCCTGGGTGGCTCAGTGGGTTAAGCCACTGCCTTCGGCTCAGGTCATGATCTCAGGGTCCAGGGGTTGAGTCCTGCATCCGGCTCTCCGCTCAGCAGGGGGCCTGCTTCCTCCTCTCTCTCTGCCTGCCTCTCTGCCTACTTGTGATCTCTCTCTGTCAAATAAATAAATGGAATCTTTAAAAAAAAAAAAAAAATTGAACACCAAAATACCCACATCTGAGGGTGACTATGCAATTTGTCATTCAAACCAGTACACTTTAAAAATGAAAAGATATATTTATCAATAATTAGGCCTGTCCTGAGCAAATCAGAACTTAGCATCTCCCTTCCAAAGAGCTATTCAAAAAAACAAACAAACAAAAAACCGACTTAGCATGGTATCAAAATACGAAGATAATATGCTTAGAAACACTACACATCATTTTACCACAAACATTACTCCTGTTTTTATTAGCTCATTTGGTAATAAATATATCATAACTGGACAAAATACAATTAATTGGGCAAATTCTGACATATAGCATTGGAGTCAATTCCTCCAAACAGTAAACTGCAAACAAAAATGTTCCTTAGAAAGTTAAAAAAAATAAATAAAGATTTGCTATTAAGAAATTCAAAAAATTTAAAATTTCACATTTTTTACATACTGTAAAAAATAAACTATGCATTTATCAAAAGCAATTAAAAGTTGTTAAATTGTTTTAAAAAGCAAAGTAATTGAAATAAAAGAAATAACTGAGGAACAGTGGAATTTCCATTTTTATCTTATAGAATGAAATAATTTATAAAAGAATATAAGATTTAATTGACTAAATAAAACCATAACAATTAGAGAAAACATCAAATAACTATACAAACTACTGGGAAATGTTAAAACCTTTGAGCTTTACCCTAAAGACAGAATCCACAAAGCAACAATAAAATATAGCTGGACTGTCCAAGTGAAAACTTCATTGTGCAAAATAATTATAAGCAAAATTAAAAGGAAAATCCTTCCCTCAACATGTATTTCCTGAATACCAGTGTATTAACAGCTTTACCACTGAGGACAGGACTGTGAACAAAACAAGCACAACAGTCAGCACTCTCCTCTCGTAAAACACCAAATCCACTCCCCCAGGAGGAGGGATAAATAATAAACACAAAGTATCTCAAGAGTGATGAAGAAGAGGAAGAAAAATGCAGAGGCCAAAGGATAAAAGTTTCAAAGTGTTCCCCTTAGATTAGTTATTAATGTAAAAGGGGGGAAAGTATCTCTATAGTGAAAAAATATGACTGACACCATTTTAGCCAAATGATCAACTTGAATATCATCAAAATGGGGCAAACTAACACTGGGTAACTAATGCAGTGTGCTGAGGGCACAGCATCACTTTTTTAAAAACATTCCTGCCCAAAATGCATGGCCTGACTCTAATCATAAGAAAACAATGAAACAAGCCCAAATCATGAAAGACAATGAAAGGCTCAGTAGCTGTTTCAAACTGGAAACCTAGAGCTACAAGTGTCATTTGTGATCCAAACAGGTTTCTGGGACAGAAAGAATTTAAATGAATGGAAAATTGGAAAAATTTGAGTTCAGAATGTCTATCAAAGAATGTAATATTGTAGTAGCATTGACTCTGCTGGATGTGAATACAGAGACCCTGATGATGCAAACAGATGTTCCTATGTTCCTGTTCAAAGGAACCGCACCCTAACATAGGGATGAAGGGTCAGGGCATCTGCAGCTTAACTCTCAAATGATTCACAAATAAAAGGTATTAATAATTTTATACACACACGTTGCACGCACAACACACAGTCTCATTATTCAGTATAGTTATGATCTATAAAGTCCTGCGACCAATGAATTAGAGAATATTAATATTCCCTTAGGAACAATGGTTCCCTTGGAACAGAATCATGCTACTGTGAGCCTCTGGTCACAACATTTTCATCAATCAATGGATACGTAATCTGGTTTTATGTGTGTGTTTAGTTTAAAAGATACCTTATTTAATACATACTGTTAATTCATTAACATTCATCTCACAGCCAACATCACCCCTTATGGAAGACTAACGTGTGTTTTTCTTCCCTAAGGCATGTCACAGCTTTCGTGAGCTCAGAAACACTAGATAGCAATTTGTTTTGGGGTCATTTTTAACACCAAACTCACCAGCAAAAAGCAACTTTGCAAAAAACATAGCACTAAGCAGACCGTGAAAAGAACACTTATTCACAGCATTAGAGCTAAAATGAAAGACTGGTGTTGCCTCACTTGAGTTCAGCTGGGAACAAGAGCACTGGATGACTCACAATTTTTTTTTTCCTGCTCTAAGCACATCCATGTGTAACTGTGAAAGCACCACCAGTATTAATTTTGAAATTATTAATAAATCTTAGCAAATAGGCGAATTTATGAGTGCACAATTAGAAAATGGGCATTAACTGTAAGTATATAAGTAAAGACACCTACATACAACATATATAAACACAGGAAGAGAACAGACATGCACAAAGATGTACAAAATGTTAATAACTCTGGCAAATCTAGGTAAGGGGTATACAGGATCCATTGTACCACTCTCAAACTTTTCTGTAGATAGAAATTTGTATTTTTTCAAAGTGATATTAAAAAAAAAACACAATTAAAAACACAATTAAAAAACACAATTAAAAAAAAAACACAAATGTGGTTTGCGTTGGTAGCAATAACAGGCAATACAAAAGTATTAAAGTCCAAATAGATATATAGTAACAGATTTAACCTCATTAGCCTCACTAAAAATACAAATCAATACAGAGTATATTTCTGTCCCCCAAAAAACTGGTATCCCAATTTCACAGACGATTCTTTATACAAGCACTTCCCTTTGCTGTTAAGAGTGCTTATAACTTCAAATAGTAGCTTTAAAAGGCAATTTTGGTAATACATTTTCAACCAACCAATTATACTTCTAAAAATTCATCCTAATAATATGTGCAGATGTTTTTCACAACATTTTTATAGTAAAAAAACAATTCATTTTTAACATGTACATGAGTTTTTATAGGCACAGACAGATATAATACTATTTTTAAAGATTTTTACTTATTTGACAGAACGAGAGATATCACAAGTAGGCAGAGAAGCAGGTAGGCAGAGAAGCAGGCAGAGAGAGAGTGAGGTGTGGGGCTGAGAGCCCAACGTGGGGCTTGATCCCAGGACCCTGAGATCATGACCTGAGCCAAAGGCAGAGGCTTAACCCACTGAGCCACCCAGGCGTCCCAAGAGATATAATAATCTTAAGTAAAATATATTAGTTTACAAAAACATATGGTCTCAAAATACACATCAACATATACATGTAAAACCTGCCTCCAAATGGAAAAGATTACGGCGTTTAAAAAAGTGTCTATCGGTTGCCATACTAAACATGAAAGGCTTTCATAATCAAGGGATAAAAATTTATTTTACAATAGATAAGCTTAAGCATTTGCTTTTACTACTTGTGCCTTATTTTAAAGTCGTGACCTCTTGTAAATTTTAAATGTCTTAAAACACTCTGATGCAACAGCTTGATCATATTATACATATTCAAGAATACTTTCCAATTACTTGTTTCTTAACATTCCAGAATCTCATTAATTTAAATGAACACAAGTTACTTGTCAGAAATTAATCTTATTAGTTAGAAAGATGAAATTACACAAAACTTTCTTAATATCACATTCTTAAAAATATTTTCAATATGAAATGATCAGTCCTCTATATGTGCAATACTTTATAGGTATTTGAATACAGCAAAAACTTGTTAAAAATTATTAATACCTTTATAAAATATGCTTATATGCTATAATCTCTATTTACTTTCTAAGTAACAAATCACAAAATATAAATCATTTCAATAATCTAGATTCAGCTTTAATTTTTCGGGCCCACAGGCTGTGATACTGACCTGGCATGACAATTTAAAATAAATAAATTAATACATAAACCTCACAAAACAATTACACCTACCTTTAAAAGCAAAAGAGTTAACAATTATACATAAAAGTTAACCTGTTTTAAAATCAAGAGACTATAGAAGAATAATCAATGAAACAAGATGGAACTGGGAGGGAGACAAACCATAAGTGACTCTTAATCTCACAAAACAAACTGAGGGTTGCTGGGGGGAGGGGGGTTGGGAGAAGGGGGTGGGATTATGGACATTGGGGAGGGTATGTGCTTTGGTGAGTGCTGTGAAGTATGTAAACCTGGTGATTCACAGACCTGTATCCCTGGGGATAAAAATATATGTTTATAAAAAATTAAAAATTAAAAAAAAATCAAGAGACTAACAGTATAATTTCTGTGACTCATTATCATTCACAACTGGAGTTAAACAGAAAAATAAAACTAGCAACACAGAACAGGATGGGTCACTAGGCTTATGAAACTGCCTATAATCTGTTGTTAATATGAGAGAAAAAAATTTCCAGTTTGTTATAAAGGATTTTGAAAAAGAAAATCAACTGATGCAGCATGATATACACATAAGCAATGGTCCCCTACTAATTCTGTCAACACAGACTGAATCCTCTCAAAAGAAAATCTGTTATATACAACATAACTACGAGGTGCTCAAATATTCTTTAACTAAGTTGACTGCAATCCAATCAAGACTTAATTTTAAAAGGCTCATTAACAGCATCTAGTGATAAAATGGACTCTCCCTTTTCAATGAAACTCATATCTCATTTCATTAGACATGGACAATTAACTCATCTTGGTATTAGATCTATGGCAAGTAATTAGCTTAAGTTTTACAGGTTACTTAATGTGTTACTTTCCTAATGAAAACAAAGGTTTATTTTCATTGGATCCATCTTTTACTCCTCAAAGAGTGCCTCACCAATTTTAATAACTGTACCTTAAATGAATAGAATTTTTATTTCATATCCTCCCAATCTTCCTTAACAACTAAGGTGGCACAACAGCAGATCTATTCTGTAATAGTGTCTTGAGATACTATCCAATTTGAAATAAACATTTAATTTTTAATACATTGTTTTATACTTTTCTATCTTAAAATAAGGCTAAGCCACTTGAGCGCATAATAAACATGTAATCAGAAACAAAACTATGAAGTCAGTATTCCAAAATGAATTTTATTTTAAAAACACACCCAGCGAAGCTGAGAGAGTGAGGAGAACCAAGTAGAGAGGGAGAAGACACCATGAATCTAGTTTACAGTTCTGTGAACCAGGAGATCAAGTCATAAACTGGTATTTAAACTGGTACTGCTGAGAGATATAGCCTGCAAGTATAGAAATCAAGTATGTTTAGAAAGCTTTATAGCATTCCAACTGGATAATTTTATCTATTGATAAAAAAATGTCTTAAACAGGACTGAATTTGTCTTTTTCAAATTCTATTTATCTGATAATTTCATTATAGTTTACAAAAGGATTGGCCTACAATGGATTAGAATTGTTCTGTAATGGTCTTACCAGCAGATTATTTGAAGAGCACTAATTTAACTCTTCAGAAGGCAAGCATTCCTTTCTTTTTAAAAAGAAACCTATCAATCATTTCAAGGTTGAATTCAAGACCAAATCTCATAACATTAAAAAAAAAGACTACAGCTACTAGGGATTTAGTTTATAGCTACAAAAGCATACTTTTAAGACATAAGTACTACCACATAATTATGTCAAAGGCTCCAAGGTTTAAGAGATTATATTTGTTTTGAATTCAAAACAGATTTAAGATCAGAGGATCTAAGTTCCAAAGATACTGATTCTATCTCAACACAAGGAAGAACTTTCTAACAAACTTGGTCATTTGTCTCGGGCCTTAGGACACTCCTCCCTTCCACCTATCACTGCCTAGCTATCTTTTTTAGAACAATTAACATAAAACTTCATATCTTAAAAATAAGAGCACAAATGCACTGCTTTCAAAATTTAAAAAAAAAAATGTTTATTTAAGTCCTTACATACTCAGATCTCAGTCTTGCCTCCAGTATCTATGCTGCCTTCCCCGTCATACCTCAGAGCTTCCACTGAAACAGGCCAAGTGTACACAGGCTGATCCTACAGGTGGTATCCAGAATACTATTCCTCTCAACTGTCTTGTAAATTCCTGCTGTAGTCTGATTCTCTCTACCTTTTCCTAAAACCTTCAATCTACAACAGAACTCCTTACACACCTCCTCGACTTCCCACAGCACAAGGAATAACATCTAAAGGAGCATTTAGCACACTGCGCATTAATTCACTGTCAATACATCAGTCTCCCATGGATAAAAGCTCCTTGAGGACAAAAATCAAAAGCACTGAAAAATATCTGCTGCCTGAGAAGGCACTGAATTAACTATGAAAGGAGGTAACGAAAGTTGAGTAACAATCATTTGCAATATAGGAATAAAGTATCACACGGTGGTGAGACTTCATGGCTTTAATAAGGTTCCTTCCAAACCAGATTACATAATACTGTAATTTTCATAATCATTCTTCTAAAGCAAGTAATCTGTTTTCACAGATAAGTACTATTATTCAAATCATATTTATGAAACTTCATATGTATTCAATTTATAAGATTTATAAGATAAAGAGAATCTATAAAAGTTCCTATTTTTGAATGCATCAAGTCAAAGGTACCAGGAAGAGGGGGTGGGGTGAGTGGGGGGAGTAAGGAAGGGATATAAAGTAGAACAAAAAAAAACATTCCTTGCAGGGAATAAATAGCCTTTCCCAACTAAGGACTCACAAGAGAATCAAGTCTTAATGCTGGGCCCAAGGCATAAATTATATATAATTAGCTTCTCTCCTACACATCTATAATGTTACTTGTTATGAATCACTCTAGGTAAAACTGAGAATTTTTATGTTCTGTGGTTCAGAAGAGGAACCCTAGCTGAAAAAGGCCATATAAACTAACAGAAAAATCACAGCACTTTTCCTCTAGAAAACATTTTAAATAGCAATTAATTTCTTAGGCACAAACAGAAGTTTGTTACAATTATAATGCACCTAAAGACCAATAACACTATTTCAACTATGTCTAATAATTATTTATAAATGGGCTGGATGGGAACATAAGAAATATATTGCAAAGAAATGACTAACTGGAAACCAGAGACGGTTGCACTGCTCCTAACAGTAATGACCTTCTACACACACACACACACACACACACACACACACACACACACACGAATAAACTTGAAAGAATGACTTTTAAAAGTGCCTTTATCAGATGTTCAATCTCCTGTATAAAATAAAAAAGTTTAAGACTGCTGGTCAATCTTTTAGGAAAGTGGAACTCTCATACATTGTTGGCGGTAATGCAAAATGAGAACCACCCCTAGAGAGAGAGAAATTCAGGACTAGCTAGCAAAATTATGGGACACCACTTCTAGAACTCTATCCTGAAGATAAATTAACAAGGTCATGTAAAAATATATGTAAAAAGGTATTCAATGTAGCGTTCTCCCTATGTGTAACAGCAAAAGCCTAGAAGCAGAGCAGCCTGGGTGGGTCAGTCAGTTAAGCAGTCAATACTCGATTTCACTTCAGATCATGCTATCAGAGTCCTGGGACAAAGCGCTCTGTCGGGCTCCTTGCTCAGTAAGGAGTCTGCCTGAGTATTCTCTCTCCATCTCCCTCTGCCCCTTCCCCAACTCATGCTTGCATGCTGGCTCTCTAAAATAAACAAACAGGAGCTACAGGTGGCTCAGTCAGTTAAGCATCTGCCTTTGGCTCAGGTCATGATCCCAGGGTCTTGGGATTGAGCCCCACATCAGGCTCCCTGCTCAGCAAGCCTTGCTCAGGGAACCTGCTTCTCTCTCTCCCACTCCCTCTGCTTGTGTTCTCCCTCTCTCTGTCAAATAAAACCTTAAAAAAAGTGTTTTAAAAATTAAATCAATCTTTAAAAAAAAAAAAAAGCTTAGAGACAATCTAAATGTCCATTAATAGGGGAAATTTGGGATAACTTACAGTATATCCACACAATGGAATATGGTAAGCTATTAAAAGAGCTGTCTCAATATATCCCCACAAAGTGATCTCAACAATATACTGTTAAATAAAAGTAAGGTGCAACAAAATGTAATGTGTACATAGCCACCTACAAAAAGTGAGAAATTACACACACAGGCATACACAATTGTCACACTTATGTAACTGTTATGTCAAAAAAGAAATGTAAGGATAAACTGGAAACAAATATAAAAAATTTACCTGAATAGCAAGGAGCAGGAATACATACAGGCAACAGGGGTAAGAGCGAGAGTCTCTGAAAATTCCCTACTACTTACAGATTTGACTACTTATAGATTTGAACCACATAACTATTTTACAAGTAACAGAAAAATAACTGAAGCAACTATTAAACTTAGAAGACCAAGTACAAATGAGCTTAAATGTGTACCCCCATAATGATGTACCTATTATACACTCAGAAATTATTGAGAGTTTTAAAAGACAAAATTTCAGTCTCTAGTAGGATACAACCTAAAAACAATAGGAACTGTGGAAAAATTGTTTTCACTTACTATGTTGTTGATAGTAGTGTTTGTACTGTTATTCTGAGACTTCTATATATCTTAGAATAAAGCCAATGAATCCTTATTTTGTCTTTAGGAAGCAGAAGTTTTCAGTGGGGAAGAAAACAGATTTATAGGATCAATTAAATAAAATACTGTAGCCCTGATTTTGAATGAGAATGGACTTGTATACACACCTATATTCCTGAATGTGTGAGTGTGTGTATGTATGTATGTACGTATGTATCTCCTAGCTCTGTCCTGAAAAGGTCTACAAAAAATGAGTATCACCTAAGTCCAGAATGCAATCTCTACTTAGTATTTTTCACTAAAAGTAACTAGGATTCCTTATTAAAGAAATGGATGACTCCAAGCCTGAAAATTTTTTAAGATGACACTGGACTATCATACCACACTAGAAAGCAAAGTTACTAGCCCCAACCACTGAGGCAGTGTCAGAAGCACTTAGAAGTGAACACTTAGAAGCACTTAGAAGTGAACTTGAGGAAGCCCCCAATGGTCAAACAGCATGATCACTGAAAAACTGCAATGAACTGAAACATCAAAATAGTTAACATGCATTCATACTGATTTTTAAAAAGGAAACAAAAAAACCCTATTCTTTACCTTTGAAGGATTCCTAGGAACCAACTATTTTTAAACTAGTAAATAAAGAACTGAGCATTCATCTAGCCTTTCCTATAAAAAGTGAATCTATTATGGACATTGGGGAGGGTATGTGCTTTGGTGAGTGCTGTGAAGTGTGTAAACCTGGTGTTTCACAGACCTGTACCTCTGGGGATAAAAATATATGTTTATAAAAAATAAAAAATTTAAAAAAAAGTGAATCTAGTTAATATTAATGAGCAAATAGGATATGACCATTTCACAATTCCTACTGAAATAAAAGGCCTAAAAAACCCACCATCACCACACTACTTGTGAAATACACTTTCAAAAAGAAGAAAGGAAATGAAGAAGGGAGAGCAGGAGATCTGAATCTGATTAAATCTTTCTCACTTACCCAAAAATATGGAGGACAGAGATCAGTGTTAAATGCCACCATGCAATCAGCAAAATCCACAGTAATTATTTAGGATAAATAACTCAGTCCCTTGACAAATAAAAATGTAGAAGGAGAAATGGATCTGAAGGATGGAATGGCTTAAGCAATCTTATCAATTAACTGCAGTGTATATGGCCCTCACTTGGATGCCATTCAAACAAAGTATTTTAAAAACACATTTATGAGACAAGAGGAGAACAAGGAACACTGACTAGATATAGGATAACAAAGAAAATCTGGGGTGATAAAAAAGCATGATAGCATTAAAGAGCCCTGTTATTTTAGAAAAGCGTAATAAAATCTTTACACAGGATATTATGTCCAGAATGTGCTCCCCAAATCATACGGCATGCAAAAGAAGGAGTGAGAGGTGCAGAGGAGTAAGGGCACCTCGAAGGAGACCAGCAATGCTGATGCTCACTAACGGATTAGTGATGTTTACAATTAGCCATCATGGGTTTTAAGGAGGGCACGTGATGTGATGAGTGCTGGGTATTACCACAAAGCTAAGTGTAAAACAAGAAAGCTAAGTATAAAACAAGATCATTACAAGGTTGTCTGAACCATGCTTGTTCTTGATGTTATGTCGCTGTCCATCATAACCACTTTAGGATGTCAACCCAAAAAAACTGTATTAATTTGTTCACTTTCAAAGTGCTGAGACAAGAGCGACATCTTTGATAAGAATAAAAGTCTAAGCAACCCCCCAAAATCGAGAAAATTTGTCCTTGCATATTGCTATCAATAGGTGCCTTGAAGCATCCTGTGTGTGTCTTAGAATTATAAGAATTATAATTATAAGAATTATAAGAATTATAAAGGTCCATTATTTAGTGAACTGAAACAGGACAGGATACAGAACTGCAGAAGAAAATGCTAATTATAAAGCATCATATCTAACATTATCCGTCTTCTATAACACATATGAATGTATATATATAACTGCATGAAAAACAATCTATAAGAAGACATGCAAGAACTGTTAACAAGGATAGGCTGTAGAGTGAACAGAGCAGGTGGTGCCTTTAATTTTTTTTCAGACTATCTGTACTCTTAAACTTCTCCAAAAATATATATTAAGTAATTAAAATATATATTAACCATAAGAAATGAAGTGATAGGATTTAAGAGATACTTAAGAAAAATTTGTAATGTATATGAAAAAATGTAGAAATGTTATGAAATTCTGTTTGCAATTACAAAATATGTCTAATAACATTTCCTAAACCAAGTTCCACAAAACAATGTATATCCTCATAAAAATAAAATTAAAAATGTATTACAGATTGATCAGGTTTTAAATTCAAAGCCCATATTCTGAGGAGACTGATTTGCATAGTTCAATTTGAATGTTCAATGAGATCTGCATTTGTATCTACTGTAGTCATCAGTTAGAAATGGGGGACAGGACAGGTTACATCACCTCTTTAAGCCTCCAATCCTGTTGGAAGAGTAAAACTATTTTCTGAGGTTATTGCAGGGTCTAAATCAGACATTGCACAGATTGTGAAAGCAGTTAATACCATCTGGCCATAGTTATTAGCAGCCCTAGAAGGGCCATCTGATCCCATAAGTGCACATTCCTTGATTTCAAGCAAGGAACTCTAAGTAAAATTACTAAATCTCAATGAAAAGGTCCAGAAGATACCACACTTAACTAACCTGGCTTTGATCAACTATAGACATTTCACTCATCAACATTTTTGGCTTGGAGGGGGGCAGAAGTGGGAAGCAGAAACACAAGCATGGATACTTAGTCCCCACTTATTTATGACAGGGGAGCTCTCAGAGAAGAGCTAATGGATGCTGAAGAGACAAATCCCCAAGAGTGTCCCCTACAACACCACTCACAAAGACTCCCAAAGGTGAACTTCATTTACCACTTTAATAACTATGATTCCAAAATATTATCAAGTATTCATGTATTCTGTTCTAATGACTTACACGTATTCATCTGCTACACTGGAAACCAGCTGCCTGCCATCTCTGTTTTTTGAAAGATGAATACACTTCCTCTAGCACACAGACATCTTACCCAGAGCTCTCCACCTGGCCCCGGTAGCCCTCTGCTACATCAATGGAAAAGCTATCAAAAACCACTTCCTTTTCCAAAAATTATTTCTCTAGAATTTCTAGGCTCAACTATATAGGTTTTTATCAGAAAATAGGATTAATTCCTTCCTACAAAGATTTGTGAAAATCCTGGGAATGACACAAAAACAAAACTTCAAAATATATTATCCCTGAGGAAAAAACTAAAAACTTTAGAGAAGTTTCACCAAATATATCCATGTTGACCTCACAGTCAAAGTTTAAAACTACTCAATATTCAAGTTCTGATATTTCTGAAGTTGCTATCACTCTCAGAAATGCTTCTTAACTAGGAAGTAGTACACCATGGAACAGAATACAGGCTGTAGGTGGAATGTGGACTGCTTATTTTTGGCAATTGACCTTTGAACACATTATTTAACCTCCTGAGGCTCAGTTTTTTTCACTTACAAAATAGGAATAATAAAACTCAGATCACCTCACACCTGTCAGAATGGCTAAAATTAACAACACAAGAAACAACAGGTGTTGGCAAGGATATGGAGAAAAAGGAACTCTCTTGCACTGCTGCAGCCACTGTAGAAAACAGTACGGGGAGGTTCCCCCAAAAAGTTAGAAACAGAACTACCCTACCATGCAGCAATCATCCTGTGAGTATTACCCAAACAATACAAAAATACTAATTCAAAGGGATACATGCCCCCCTATGTTTATAGCAATTACTTACAATACCCAAGATATGGAAGCAGCCCAAGGGTCCACTGATTGATGAATGGATAAAATAAAATGTGGTATGCATAATTACAAATCATTTAGACATAAAAAAGAGGAGGGGATGGGGAGTGGGTTAAACTGGTAAAGGAGATTAGGGAATGCATTTGTTGTGATGAGCAACAGGTGATCTACAGAACTGCTGAATCACTATATTGTACACCTGAAACCAAGTCCTAAACAAATGTGCATAAAATACCTAGAATAATACTTAATACAAAGTATACAAGTCAAAAGAACTATCCATAAAGAGACATCCGGGTGGCACGGCTGGTTGGCCATCCAACTCTTAGTTTTGGCTCAGGTCTGATCTCCAGGTCTGGAGATGGAGCCCCGGTCAAGAGACTGAGCCCTGTATCTGGCTCCACATTCTGGAGTCTGCTTAAATTTCTCTCTCTCTCTCCCCCACTCCCCTTCCCCACACTCCTCCCTCCCTCTCTCTCAAATAAATAAGTCTTCTAAAAAGAAGTGTCCATAAAACTACTGGTTTCCACTTGCTGACACCAAGGTACCATATACTTAATCAGAGACAGAGGCTACGTGGCCTGCTCCAGGTGAGTACTTGCTGGAACAGACAAGCCATCCAAGCTTTGGCCATAGTCTCTCATAAGGTCTGACCACAGCTCCTACTCTTTGGTTCCATGAAGTTTACCCAGTACCATTCTACTGGGTACTTATATACAAAAACGAATGCTATTATCCCCATCAATAACTCTGAATACCAACCCAACAGAATAAAAATTAAGGTGGCATATTCACTCCCTTGCTTAAAACCAGCAGCTTAGAATACTATGGTACTGCTTATCTTGCCCAAAGAATTAAAAGCACATAGGGTTTATAATTTCCTATATTTATAAGCTTTTTTTATGGAGACATAGTGGGAGGCATCTATGCCTTTCATTCATTACCTAAACTAAACATTTATTCTTTTTTCAGATCCTACTCTAAGCCAGGTACTCATCAAACACCAGGGAAATGCTCCATAAAACAGACATGCTTTGCCTTCACTGAGTTTACCAGGCTAATGAAGGATGCAGATCAGCAAACCGCATTTTCCATCATATTTTAGGCAACCAGTAAATTAAAGATTTTCTAGCTTTCTCAGCTTTTACAAAAATTGAAAACTTTGCAGAAAAGCTTAAAGCCAGTTGGCTTTTCCTTTGAAACACTAGTGAAAACACTAAATCAGCTTAGTATAAAGAAGTATCACATCAATACTTCCCTGTTACTCCAATCTGCTTGTCGAGTTTTTTCTCAAAATAATAGTCAAGTAACAAATGATAGCACTTTCCACTTGACTTTACTTTCATTGACATTTTCAAAAGTTCAATGAATAAAGTAACTACAGCATCAACCAAAATGAATTATTAACAATTATTTATGTATAGATTTACATTAAAATTATAGAAGACACTCCTAGCGTTAAAAATATGTGCATAAATTCTTCAAAGACTCCATATATCATAATATCAAACAAATGGTAGTCATTCAAACTAATTTGATATGCCTAAATTATGTTCATCTGTAGCATTTTAATAAAACTAAAAATATAATCTGTGGCCAAATTTTTTTGGTGTCTTATTTTATTGTTAACTCTTGCACTATGTATACTCTGTAAGTTTTATTTTGATAGCCAACAGCATAAATTAAACATAAAAAGAAGTGTAAACTGTTTCTAATTGTGGTTAAGAACAAAATGGACAAGACAGAATATAGATGCACCAACCACCAGAGAAAAACAGAAAAGCAATGAGAATATGGGATATTCAAAGGTCACAAAAGAACAAAGTATTCTCCTTTCCAAAACTTAAAAAAACAGTAGCAGTCCCCCCAACCTTGATGCAACGTAAGAGTTTAAACATAAAATGCACTAAGTAGGAGAGCCTGGGTGGCTCAGTGGGTTAAAGCCTCTGCCTCCCGCTCAGGTCATGATCTCATGGTCCTGGGATCGAACCCGGCTTGGGGCTCTCTGCTCAGCAGGGAGCTTGCTCCCTCCTCTTTCTGCCTCTCTGCCTACTTGTGATCTCTCTCTGTCAAATAAATAAATAAAATCTTAAAAAATAAAAAAAAAAAAGGCACCAACTATCCAGTTACAGTCGTCCGCCCTTATCTGCAGCTTTGCTTTCTGCAATTTTAGTTATTCCATGGTCATCCCAAGTCAGGAAGCAGATGATCCTCCTCCCAACTCATCAAGTCAACAGCAGCCTACTATCACAGTATCATTCATCTCACGTCATCTCATCATGTAGGCCTTTTACCCTCTGATATCGTCATAAGGGTGAGTACAATCTAAAAGATATCATCAGAGAGAGAGAGAGACCACAGTCTCATAACTTATTACCATATATTGTTCTATTACTAATTATTGCTGTTATCTCTTACTGTGCCTCATTTATAAATTAAACTTATGCAGGAAAATGCATAGTATATACAGGGTTCAGTACTATCTGCATTTTCAGGCTTCCACTGGGAGTCTAAGAACAGACCCCCCCACCTGTGAATACGGGGCACTACCATGACAGTGTAAAGCTAAAATTTTTTTTTTAACAATTTTATTTATTTATTTGACAGAGAGAGCAAGTAAGAGAGAGCGTCGGTCAGAGGGAAAAGCAGAAGCAGACTCCGGGCGGAGCTGGAAGCCTGATGCTGGACTCAATCCTGGGACTCCGGAATCATGACCTGAGCCGAAGGCAGTTGCTTAACCAACTGAGCCACCCAAGAGCCCCTAAAGATAAAATTTATTAGGATTAATCATTAACTGATCACTTACTATGATCCAAAGTACTATTCTAATTTAATCCTCACAAGCACCTTTACTACTCCTATTTTTATACAGCAGGAGATTAAGTAACTTGTCCATTACAAAGCTGCTAAGTGACCGAACCAAGATTCAAACCTAAACAATGTGGTCACAAAGCTCACTGTCTTAACTATTTGGTTCTTTTGTCAAAGACAGCAGAGTATGTTCTTCAGGATAAAAATTTCAACCCCAATCAAAAACAAAACCAAAAATTTCATGTATGTCTTACTACACAAATTCTAAGCTCTAATTCTTGGTGTCTAGGAGTGTGTGAGTAAGGGGGGGAGCATTACTACAGAATTAACAGTGGCTGAGGAGAGGGGAAAACACGTTTTTTCATGGATTTATAGAGTAATTGTTTAACTGACGGATACACTAATTTTAAGGTTAAGATTTATTTGTCCATCCACTATGGATTTCATTTTTCCATGGCTCTTAAATCAACATTGCTCAATGCCAATACAACCAGAAGAGGGGAGAGAGCAAAGAGGGAACCAAACTGCACGCCAATGTAAGACGGCCACTTAGCTGGTTCAGAAAATGGTTAAATATTTTAAGATTCTAATAATAAATGTTTTAAATACAATATTTAAAGTTGCTGAAGGAGAACTCACATACTTGCCTCAAAATATATTTAAACTCAGCTGACAAGAATAGATTTTAAAAAGATTTAAAGATCATCATTATTATTGGGGATACCCCCTCCCCACACATACCCAATGTTTTAACTGCGAAGTCATTATCTGTCTGCAAGCTGAGAAAATGACTGCAATCCAGTCAGGCGGGCGGAGAACGTGAATGCAATGAGGTGGCAGGTCAGAAAAGCAGCACATCCGAAAATCAGACTCCTCTGAAGACCTGATGTTTGTTCCATAAACTCCACAAAGTGATTCAATGCGCACACTCCCGACATAAGCTAACCACAGGTTTATTACTTGATAGCCTTCTCAAGGCATTGTATTTTAAAAAACAATACCCTCCCTGACAGTACGTTTTATATTTGGCAATCAAACCTAGGTTTTCTTCTTTTAAACTGAAGTATAATTCTCATACAGTGTTACATTAGTTTCAGGGTTAAATGGACCTAGAGGATTTTCTCTAAGTGAAATCAGTCAAAGATAAATACCATGTGATTTCATTTATACGTGGATTTTTTTTTTTAAATAACCTTAAAAAAAAAAAATCAGTCGAACACCATTTTACACAGATACACATTCAAAAAGTATCCTGCCTAACAGTATCACTAGAGAAGAGGAAACGAGCATATAAAACCTTCCTAAAAATAGCATTTAAAGGGCGGCTGGGTGGCTCAGAGGGTTTAGCCTCTGCTTTAGGTTCAGGTCATGATCCCAGGGTCCTGGGCTCTCTGCTAAGCAGGGGTCCTGTCCCCCCACCGCCCACCCCGTCCTCCCTCTGCCTGCCGCTCTGCCTATTTGTGATCTTTCTTTCTCTCTCTGTCAAATAAATAAACAAAATCTTTTAAAAAAACAGTATTTAAAGTAGATAGTTGGGTATTCATTAATTAAAGTAGCAGAGCAGTAAGTGGCAGGAGAAATTAAAAAGAGAAAACAGGAACAATATAAAGTAAAATATCTAATAAATACACAATCAACACAAAATGTTGGTGAAATCCAAGATAAGTATCATATGGCTAGTTAGAGCTTTCTTTTCCTGTTTAATAGCTCTCCCAGTAATCCAACACACACACAGCCAAAGCTATTCATTTGATTACTTTCATTTAAAATTTCATCAACAGAAACATTTTACATTTTTAAAACTTTTAATGACATACCTTTATGTATACAATGTTATAGTGTGACTAGTTTCCAAACTGGCACCATCTCAATTGTAAATACCAAAATAAGTTAACATGTTGGACTGGGTGATACCTTAGTTGGCTAAATGAAAACTGATAATCAAAAGAAAAAATCATGACAACACCTTAAAAAAGTTCAAAAGTTTCAGATATGAAGTAATGTATAGTGCTTTACGCACAAAAGATCGGGATATTTTATTATTAGAATGCAAAATTGTAAGTAAGCTATTCACATCAAGACTTCCTCTCATGTTCAAGGACTTACCTTCTTTTTATCCCTCATGGAGCCTTTGCCTCGGACCATTATTTTACATCCTGTTTCTGCTTCAAGCTGTTTAGCAGTAAGTCCTCTGGGTCCAAGGATTCTCCCAACAAAATTAAACTAGAAAAAAAAAGTCACTATAATTATTCACTTGCTTGAATTTATAGCTCTTAAAATTATGTTAAAATGTATTTTTACTTTGTCAAGTAAACTGTTTTTTTAATAAATCTTAGAGTACGTATGAATTTGTAGCCCAGTTTGAGGACATAATTACAAGAGCTCATTGTTCAGCATGAAGTTTCGTATGTATTAACACAAAATATGAATTACGAACATCAGTATCTACATAAAACAGGTACTATACTGAACTGGCCAACAACATGTAATCTGAACAGAATAAACCAGTATATTAAAGAGTCTGACAAAATCTTAGACGCCTCCCAATACAAATCCTTTCCACAAAACTCTGGAATGTCAGCAGCATACAAGAAATTGTTCATTATGTTAAATAAGTACTTCCATTTTTTACAGAGATCCTTGGGAAAACTTCCTGTCTCATTTACATAACAAGAATATATTTTCTCTAAAGCAATTATTCAGAAGGAATAGTAGTTTTCCGTTGGCTTCCATAACACCAATGGCCAAATTTGGATTCCACTAAGTTTTTCAGTCTTGAGAATATAATATTATTTATACAATTTTATGTCGGTACCTTATTTTTCTTCCTTTTTTTCCATTTCTAACTTTAACTTATGCTACTAGTTTTGCAAGGAACCTTAATTCTTTCCATGAGTAGGACAGTGATAAGAGTAACTGTATATATAAATAACTGCCATCCCTCAACAGAAACTTCTAGTATAAAGGCCAACGGGAAGCACAAACTGACTCTGAATACTGTAAAGTAAAGTTCCCTCATTCACAGGTCAACTGCACAAAATACACAAAAGTGAGTATTATTCATCAATCCCACAAAAAAGCCATGGTGGTTTTTAATTCAGTTATTCAAGCAGGTACCGATTCAATGTTTACAGCTTCCTACCTTTTTCTTGCATTTGATCCTACTATTAGTATATCATCACGTAAAAGCAACATGCCAGCATTCGCTGCTGTAATGGCTCCAGAAGCTAAGGCATTTCTCCAACCTTCTGTATTCCCAACAGCTTTTCACATTCCCCTCACTAAACTGCTCACCAATACTGCCACATCTCGTAAGTGACAGACAAATCAAAGAAGGATAATACACAAGTCTAACTGGGAGAAAGCACCCTTTCCTCAGGGGATTTTTCCTCAGGGGATTTTGATATAACTCTGTCCACACCAACCTCATAGACTGATCCTATACACACCTGATCAAGCTCTACAAGATCCCCAATTCTGAAATTTGCCTTTATATTCAAATAAAACCCCTTATCCTTTCCTCGTTCCTTGGCATATAGTACTTTATCCACCTCTTTAACCAACCCAAATCCCTGCCATTATCCATTTTTAACAATGAACGTGCTTCCAACCCAGAATCCCTTTTCTACATCTCCAATTTGAATAAACTCAAGAACTAAACTATTATTAAATGTTAAAAAAAAAAACTCTTAAAGCACACAGATTCCAACTGATATCCAAGCTCCAATACTGAATAATAATTAGGAATTTGAAAGTCACATCAAATAAGCCTCAATTATACAATGGAGATGATACTATCTGGCAGAGTTGTACTGAGGAGTGAGTGTAGATACAGAATAATACATATAAAAGGTTCAATACATGGTCTGGCACATATAGTGGATAATCAATAGCCTACCAAGTCCACTACAAATTCACTTTAGGAAACCTCAGGCCCTCAATCAAATACCCACACAACTTAGTATGTCCATGTAATGCGATATGGTCCATAGCAAATTTGCCCTAGAGAACCCCAGAAAAACTTGACACTCAATCACAGAGTTCTGTAAAAAACCAGAAAGAAAAGGTGGAAATGGTACCAGGTGGTGGGTATTATAGAGGGCACGGATTGCATGGAGCACTGGGTGTGGTGAAAAAATAATGAATACTGTTATGCTGAAAATAAAATAAAAATAAAAAAAAAAAAAAAAAAGAAAGCCAACAAACAGGGATCTGACTTGCAGATAACAGGCTTGAGTCTTTGTCTCCATAAAGAGCACACGGCTACTTTCTCAAAGCTGACAATTCAGCTGTTCACCTCAAACTGAAGCTTGCAGTGGGGGAGCCCCATCCATGAATATGTAAGTTCAGAATTCCAATGTTCCATGCTTCAAACTTAAATACAAATAGACAAAGCAGTTTCACCAAAGACTTAAGAAGGATAACAAGAAAGAGACAATACAAAATAAACAAGGCACAGTTCCTTGAGTAAAAGTCTGTTGGTAAAGAAGATAATATCCAGAAAGAACTACTTTGTATATAATGCTGAAATATTTTCTAAAATGGCTGTATGCATTGTAGGGTCCCCAAAGAAGAGGGTAAGAATTTGTTTTGATCCATTTCTTCTCCAGCCCTTCATAACAATGTTTTTTACTTGAGCCGTCCTGACACACTCGCTCAATGTCTGAATTAGCATTCTCCTGATTACTAATGAAGTTCATCATTTTTTTTCAAGTTTAATGCTTACTCAGATCTATACTTCTCTTGAAGCACATGTGAAGTTTCTATTTTTCTATTGTGTTTTCTTAACTGATTTTTTTTTAAAGATTTTATTTATTTGTCAGAAAGAGAGAGAGCAAGCAAACAGTACCAGGCAGAGGGAATAGCAATCTCCCTGTGGAGCAACGAGCCTGGTGTGTGACTTGATCCTGGGACCCTGGGATCATGACGTAAGTTGAAGGCAGACACTTTATCAACTGAGCCACCCAGGCATCCCTCTTAATTGGTTTCTACTTTGTGGTTTCATGCGTACCAATTACCTTTTCCCACCCTGTGGCTTGCCTCCTAACTTTCTGGTTGTTGGTTTTTAGCTGTTGTTGCTTTAGGATTATATATTTATATATTTGAGAGAAAGAGAGTATATGCATAGAGGGGGAGAGAGAGAAAGAAGTAGACTCCCTGCTGATCAGAGAACCGGATCGGGAGTGGGGCAGGGGGAGCCCAATCCCAAGACCCAGAGACTTGACCCAAGCTGATGGCAGATGCTTTACGGACTGAGCCACCCGGGTACCCATTGCCTCCTAGTTCTTTAATGGTGTTGTAAACTGAATTTAATTAGACTGAATTAATTTTAATGTATCTCAAGTTATCGGTCTTCTCTTCATGGTTAATGAGATCATTCCCCATCCCAAGATCAAGATATCCCTCTGTATTAACTTTTAGAAGCATTACTATTCTTTGACATTTATGTCCACAGTATACCATGAATTAATGTCTGTGATAGTACAGCTTTTTCTCTTTCTCTCACATGGACACCCAATTGTCCTATCATATTTTATTGGAAAGACTATTCTTTTCCAGGGCACCTGGGTGGCTCAGTGGGTTAAAGCCTCTGCCTTCAGCTCGGGTCATGATCCCAGGGTCCTGGGATTGAGCCCCATGTTGGGCTCTCTGCTCAGCAGGGAGCCTGCTCCCTCCTCTCTCTCTCTGCCTACTTGTGCTCTCTGTCAAATAAATAAATAAAATCTTAAAAAAAAAAAAAAGACTATTATTTTCCAATTACTCTATGGTGCCATCATTGTCATAAATAACACCTATATATACTTGGGTCTATTTCTGAATTCTCTATTTTATTACATCAATCTATTTGCTTATTCTTACTTTAATATCACACTGTGTTAATTATTATAACTTTATAATAAATCTTAATAGGCAGTATTCCAAGTTATTCTACCTTGCTCTGACTCAAGAATGTCTCAGCTACTCATTCCTTTTGTTTCTGTACAGATTTTAAAACCAATTTCCGAAATAATACTGGTGGTAATTTTAATTTGAGATATTACAACAGAGGCTTCAAAACCAAGAGCAAAGTATAATTTCTTTAGTTGGTCGGGTCTTCTTTAATTTCTATCAAGAATATACATAGGGCTTTTTTATTGTGACTTTACTCATTTTTGTTAGACTTATTCCTAGATATTTGGGGGTTCATTTTTGCTATTATATAGATTTTTTAATTCATTTTTGTTTCTTGTATATGAACATGTAACTGAATGTTCTGTATTAAACCTTAAAATCTGCAGTCTGTTTCTGCAGGTACTTTTTTACTCTTTAGGTAAATAAACCTATCGCCTGCATATAATGACTGTCATATATCCTTTCTCCTTCCCAACCATATGGCACTAGCCAATACATCTCAAGTTCAAAGTCAAAGAAGAGCCTATCATCCTTCACTTGTTCCAGATTTCAAAATTAAGTTTTCAACAGTTGACCATAAAGTTCAAAGTAATCTGTAGATTTTTTGTAGGTATAACTTTACCAGATCAAGGAAACTTCCTTCTATTTCTCAGTTTGCTAAAGGTTTTTTTTTTTCTTTTTGAACCATGAGTGGACATTTAAATTTATCACATTTGTTTACCATCTATTGAGACAACCATAATATTTCTCTTTAATTCTTAGTGCAGTAGATTACAATTATCAAATGTTAAACAACCTTACTTTCCTAAAATAAACTCGAGTTAATCTTGATGCATCATCCTTTTCATAAGTTAATTCAGTTTGCTAGCACTTTGAGGATTTTTTAAAATTTACATTCATAAATGGAATTGGCTTGTAATCCCCCCTTCTCATAATATGCTTCTTCGGTTTTGGCATCAAAGTTATTCTGGCCTCAAAACGTGCTGAGGTACATTCCCTCTTTTTCTACTCTCCCGATGGGCTTTGTAGAAGACACATGATTTCTTCCTCAAATATTGAGTAGAAATCAGTGGTGAAACAACCTGGGCCTAGAGTTTTTCTCTGTGCAAGGTTTTTAATTATGGATTCAGTTCTTTAATTCAGTTTTTCCAGCCTTTCATGTCAATTTTGGTAACCTGTATTTACCTAGAAATATGTCCATATTAGTTTAAACTTTCAAATTTGTTGATGTAGGCTTAGATCTAATCTTCTTCTCAGTATCTACAGAATCTGTAGTGCTGTCTCCTGTTTCATTCCTGACTGGTTATCTATGTCTTCCTTGTTCTTTATCAAGTCTTCCAGTCTTTTCAAAAAATGACTTTTGTTTTTTGCTAACAGGGGTAGAATGACTTTAAAAATGGCCATTATTCTTTCACCCCTAGAGACATCTATGCCACTGCAGTGTAAACTTGTAGCTCATTTCAACCCTTGAGTCTGGGCTAGCACTGTGACTTGCTTTTCCAGTAAAACATAGTAGGAAGAATGACATTCGTGTGAAAAGCCTAAATCTCAATGTTAGGAGCATTTACTCTCTTAGAACCCTATTATTCCCATTTAACGCAGCTCAGACTAACCTACTAGAGAATGAAATAACCCAATCATCATCAGTTATTATAATGCCATGAGACCCACCAGATACAATGATTCTCTTCCTTTTGTGGTTTCTTGTCTCCAATGATTTCTACTCTAAAAATTTTTTGTTTTTCAAAGTGTATCTTTCTTGAACTTTATTATTTCCTTCCTTCTATTTCTGCTGGGTTTAATGTATCTTTTTTTCAGCTTTCTGAAATGGATGCTTAGCTTACTGCACCTTATTCTTTCCTTATATACTTTTAAAGCATTAAGTATTCCTCTAAACTGGCTTTAGCTGCAACCCGAAGTTTTGATAATGTAGTATTTCCCTTATCATTCAAATCAAATAATTGTTATTTAATATTTAAATGTTTTCCTCATTTCAAACATGAATTTCCTAATCATCTGTCATTGATTTCTAACTTCTACATTATAATCAGAACACATACTGTGCAGGAATATTAATCATGCATTGTTTGTTCAGAGTTTATACTATAGCATATGGTCAATTTTTCTAAATATTCCATAGGTGCTCCAAAAAAAATGCAAATTCTTCCATAATTACGTCTATTTCTCCTTGTAGTTCTATTTTGCCTTTACTATACACTGTTATTTGATATATACAAATTTTAAATTATTGTAGCCTTTTACCAATACTATTACGAAATGGCCCTCCATCTCTAGAAATACCTTCTCCCATTTAGCCTATAGATATTCAAATAGGCAAAAATTTTTTGTTTTTCAAAGTATATCTTTCTTGAACCTATTACTTTCAATCTTTTGTTATCCTTGTATTTTAAACAGGACTTCTTTAAACAGCATCTCGATGAGTCTGTTTCTTCACCAATCTTGTAATCCTTGAATTTTAACTGGAACACTGAGCCTAGTGCTTTCTACAGGTCAATCCTCCTCTATGTTCCTTTTCGGTTTTTTTTTTCTTTGTGGGGAGGGGGTATCAGGGACACAGACAGAAATGAGCATGCTTTTTCTTTTATTTTTCCTATTAGCCTGAAAGTTACATGTTTATGCTAGACATGCATCACCGAATTGTCCAACACTAATGTTATTTTGTACTTTTACCCCTTTCCCATATAATGCAAGGACCCCAGACTATTTAACACCATTTATTCTAATTCAGTTTATATACCATTGTTTTTCTAAATTTTGTGTGCATTTTTAACTCAACAGATTATCATCCTGTACAAATAATGTGCATTTCTATTTACCCACACATTTACCATTTTCATTGCTCTTTATTACTTTCTCATCTTCAGTTTTCCAAAGAAGATCATGTTTCTCCTTCCTAAAAAATACCTTTAAGCACTGCCTTTAGTGAACATCTTCTGGTAATGTAGTCTCTCATTTTTGTCCTCATCTGAAATTACCTTCTTCTTGACGGGTACTGAATTCTACTTGGACAGTTATGTTCTTCCAACACCTTAAAGACCCTTTAGTTTGTCTCCTGTTTTCTTCCGTCATGTGTCTGAAAAATGAGCTAGTGAGTCCTGACTATGGCTCCTCTAAAGGTAATCTTTTCCCCTCATTCACTGCTTTTACCATTTCTTCAACGTTAGTTTTCAAAAGTTTTACTATGATGTGCCTAGGAATGACTTCTGTTTTACAATTCAGTTTCACAAACCTCGGACTTGACTGCTTTTGCTATTCAAGTTCTCAGACGCACTCCTTTCAAACACTGCTTCTGTGCCAGTCTCTCTTCTTCTAAAACTCCGACTGCATACATTAGACTTTTCTCACTTTCATTTTTCGCAGTTTTTCTATCCCTCTGCCTCTCCACACTGAGTATTTTCTTCCGAGCTATCTTCCAATGCTTCTACGATCTTCTGGTAAACCTGTTCATTCCAGTTAAGGAATTTTTCCAGTTCAATTCTTCTTTTACAGCTCCTATTTCCCTGCCGTATTTCTCTAACTTAACTTTTGTCTCCTTCTACGTAATAAGCATAGCTCTTATAAAATCTAAGTCTGATAATTCTAATACCTAGAGCCCCTGTGGATTAATTTTTCTTATTTTGTTGTTTCTTCAGATTTTTGCTAATGTCATCATATCTTCTTATGATTTGGGTTATTTTCTACTGGGTGCCAGACACTGTACTTATCACAGCTTACAAAAATAATGCAAGGCCCAAAATGACCTTACCTTCTTCCACAAAGGATATGCATCAGCTTTTCCCAGAAGTTCTATTACTAACAATCCAAGATCACCTCTTAAAACAATTAGATGCGGACACACACTATCTGTGAGAACCTCTGAAATTCTGGTTCACTTTTACTCCCGTATTCATACCCATCAACACCCCTCCCCCAAGCAAAGACTGGAGATGGGGAACAGTCCGTATAGACAGGTTACAAATTTCAACTTCTGTCCCCCAAAGTTCAGCCTCTCCACTGTCCTCTCCAGATTTAGAAAACATACCCAGTGAAAGGTTTCTAAAAGCCAGACTTATATCCTTGATTATCTGCCCTCGATCTTCCTGGGGCTTTGATAAGTTCAAGCAAATGTTTCTTTGTCTTGTGTCCTATTTTACTGGAATTGCTCTGAACTTCTAGCTCCGAATCTACTAGCTGGTCTGAATTACCCTGCTAGCCCTTAGAACAGAGAAGTCCACGGCATTTTTAAAGATGTTGCTTGCCTTTTAACCTAAAGAGATCCAGAACTAACATAATTTCAGGCAATATGGGGTAAAACTACATCAGAATGAGAGTCTGAGGAAGAGAAATAAGGCACATACCACAGAAAGTCTACCTGCAAGCCTGGCCCTACTTACCTGCTACTTCCTAACTCTACCTTTTTCTTACTTATTTGAGAGCGACAAAGAGAGACAGAGAAAGACAGAGAGAGAGAATGAGCAGGGGAGGGGCAGAGAGAAAAGATGACTCCTTGCTATGCAGGGAGGCTGAACAGGGGCTAGATCCCATGACCTGAGCTGAAGGCAGACACTTAACTGGCTGAGCCACCCAGGCACGCCCCCAAACTCTACCTTTTTAAACATACAAATTCCTTAAAACTTCACGCCCCTCATCCCCTCAAAACAGCATGAAGAGAGACAAGAATCTGCACATCTCACCTTCCCTCTTTTTGTTTAGTTTGGTTATTTTTTTTTTAGTACAACATCTTTAAATTTAACTCACTAAAACATTTATTCAAGGTCTGCTATGTGATAGAGTAAAAGAGATGCTAGGGATTTAAAAAAGAAGAAAAAAGGAAGAAGTGGAGGCAGAGGAGAAACTCTCCCTGCTCTCATGAAATGTGTGAAAATGCTGTTACTCTATGTGTTACCTTGACTGTTTCTTAAAGTAAGTGGCCTTGTCAGCTCTTCTCTCCCTCAGTAATATTGTGCTCTATACAGATCCTTTTCCAAGGCAACTCATGTATTGGATATACAAATGGAAAAGAATGTCTAGAAAAATACATTAATAAACAGAGATAACTTAGTGCTTCCAATAAGTAGTACGTAATTATTTTTGATTTGTGTTCTTTGTCAAACTGCTTGGCATAAACTTCGTGACACACACTTAGAAGACCCTTTCTGACACATCCTATTCTTTCACTTATTAAACCTTTTCTGCCAGAACCACAGTGTTATGATTACATGGTCTTCTACCACAACTAAGTAATCCTCACAATCATTATCTAAATAGGAAATGTTTTAAAACCAGTCAAAACCAATGTATTAAAACTGCAAACCAAAATTTCCTAACCTAAAAAATGAAACAATCTCTACTGCCCAAAAACCAACAAACAGCTCAAGTGTGTTAAAGTGCATACCACTGGGATTCTAACACAATTGAAACTGTCAAGGTCATCCTTCTCAAAATGCTGTAAGAATAAAAAAAAAAAAAATTATCATAGCAGCTGCTTTGTCTACTGCAACCAATTTCCAAGTTAATATCATTTGCCTTGCATTAAAATTCATTCTGTGTTGATTTATCACGCTAGTTCTGCAGCTTCATTCAATTAAAACAATGTCACAATACAGTCAAAGAAAATCATTTCAAACAGCCCAAGTTAACTGCAACTTTGAAGGCCAAAAAAGGGAAAGAAAGAAGAAGAGACATTCATTAACCCCACTGTTTAAGTACAGACCTTCTCTGTGGCTCACCAATTCTATTTCTACCCAATGGCATGTTATTTTCTGAAGAAGAGGTTAACAACAATCATGTCTAATGCTATTAGTTGCTGCTCACTTCATTTTAAATAGAAATGACAGATTTTTCACAATGAGAAAATAGAAGTAATATGGCAAATCTTTCCATTAACCTTTTAAGAAATCTACAATTAAAGATAAAATCTTCTGTCAAACACGTAACTAATAAAACATGGCTTTCCAAAAGCATTTCAGTGAAACACTAAGAGGTATTAAAGAGCAATTTCTGCTTAAAATTTTATAAAAATAAATTTTAAAAGAACGTACTCTTTGCCTTGTATTTTGCATAATAGATTGATAATCTTTTAAAATACTGTTTCTGGTGCTTCTACAGTGTAAGACACCTTACAACCTTATATTGTATTTCCTATATGACATAGTAGGCATGAAACACACATACAAATGTGTATTTGTTGAACTCCTTCTCTTAGGAAGTAACAAAAAATACACCAACTCTAATGCAGTCAACATTAGTGAGCTTATCTTATGCAAATATGTTAAGAGGAAAGAAGAGACATGGTATTTTGGGCAGTACACTGGTTTTATTTTAAAATCCCAGAACGGGGACACCTGGGTGGCTTAGTCAGTTATACATCCGACTCTTAATTTTGGCTGTCATGATCTCAGGGTTGTGGACTGAGTCCCAAGTTGGGCTCTGGTGCTGGGCATGGAGGGTGCCTGGGATTCTCTCTCTCTACTCCTCCCTCACAATGCATATTCTCTCCCCACCCTTAAAAATATATAAATAAAATAAAATACCAAAATGATATTTTGTTTGTTTTACTGACTGGCTCTAGACTTATCGCACTTAGAGAGAAAATAATACAGATTAAATTTGAAAGTTTGCTGTGTCTATAGTCATTCACCATGAATAGCACAATGTTCTTTCAGTATTCAAAACCATTATCCAATGCAGCAAAGCTGCTCTTGTCATTTAGGAACAAATGAAGTTTCAACATGTCTTTTGATTTTCATGTTCATCTACTTATTAACACAATTGCAGAAACCAACAAATATTCATGTCAGAACTATACTCCTTTATCAATTCAAACACAGGATTTAGCCAGAGATACAAAAGTTCAGCAAAAATCAATGAAAGCATTGTGTAAAACACATACAAACACACTCCAAAAGCAAAAAACAGACTGAATATATCAAAATGTCTTGTGCTGGCGTGCCTGGGTGGCTCAGGGGGTTAAGCCTTCGGCTCAGGTCATGATCTCAGGGCCGCAGGATGGAGCCCCAACTGCGCTCTCCCCAATTGCGCTCTCCGCTCAGCAGGGAGCCTGCTTCCCCCCCCCCCTCTTCTGCCTCTGCCTGCTCTCTGCCTACTTGTGATCTCTCTCTCTCTCTCTCTCCTGTCAAATAAATAAATGAAATCTTAAAAAAAAAAAAAAAAATTTTTTTTTTAAAAAGTCTTGTGCTTTTGGGGGAGATAAATGTGTCTTATCCCTTTTCCATCTCCATATTAATTCTTGACAAGCAGCCAGTAAGTCTTCTTACGCTACACAATAACTATTACAGGAACCATTTTGTAAATCTTCATATATTAGGCCTCTATAATCATCTTCTACTAATGGCACAATGCTATGCAAGAAAAGGCATTTGTACCAGCAGATGTAAGGGTGGGGGAAACAGGAACTAGTAATAACTAAAATATGAAATCTGTGGCTTATAAAATGTGTATAACCTAAATTTTAGGAAGTCTTCATCATTTGAGCATAGATAAAATTGGGAAAGAAGCTGAAACCACTCTGGAAACAAACCTTGATTAGTAAAACAGATGATTATTTTTCTAGAAGCTAAATAATAATAACTGCATTGGAAAACAAACATTATGTAAGCAATTAAAATAAAAATATGAGGGGCTCCTGGGTGGCTCAGTGGGTTAAAGCCTCTACTTATTTATTTATAAATAAAATCTTTAAAAATACGACAACAAAAACAAAAACAAAAAAAACAAGACGACAGTTCCAAATGGAGTTTCTTGTGGTAAGCCTCATGTCACCAAACCAAGACTTAATTACAGCATTGACTCTCCAAATGGACTCTTAAACCAATCAGTCAGAAATTACCTGGTCAATACTAGTTAAGTAATTTTCATGATAGACCCCTTCCAGCTCCTTAAGAAAAATAACCTTTTGGGGGCGCCTGGGTGGCTCAGTGTGTTAAAGCCTCTGCCTTCAGCTCAGGTCATGATCTCAGGGTCCTGGGATCAAGCCCCGCATCGGGCTCTCTGCTCAACGGGGAGCCTGCTTCCCTTCCTCTCTCTCTGCGTGCCTCTCTGCCTGCTTGTGATCTCTGTCAAATAAATAAATTAAATCTTTAAAAAATAAAAATAAAAATATGAAAGCCAACAAGAGTTTCATGACACAAAGAGTTTTAGGACATAATTTTTGACAGTGTAAAGTCCAAACTCCTATACACCAGGCTCTTTAAAAAGTCTCTAACTACTTTTTAAACCTTTGTTTTTGCTGTTACCTGCATGTTTAGCCACATAATTCACTGTCCTATAAAAAAACGGGGAGTACTTTTTTTTAAAAAGGCAGATACTTTTTTCTTTCCTGAAACACCTTTCTTCTTCCTTCCCTCCCTCAAAACATGTCAAATACTCCTCAACATACAATACTGAGTTCAAGTGTTCCTCTTCCTGTGATTTTCTGAATTCTCTGATTCCTAGAAACAGCTGTTTTCCTCTCCAAAGTGAGGACTTTAGAGCACTTATATACGCACCCCTCTCGCAGCCCCTACCACATGAAATGCAAGGATGTACATACATGTCTCTTGCAGATCATCCCCTGAGCCAGAAACCAGTACCTGGTCCTCTTTAGTATTATTTTTCATCCACAATGCCTCACACAATATACAGCACACAGACAAAGCTAATATTTATTCAATTATTGGCTAATACAATTTAAAAGCGTTCACAGAAATCATGTAGTGATTTTTTCATTCTCATGGTAAAAAATTAAATCACTAAGTCATATGCAGCACAGGAACTCTTCCAAATTTCAGAAATTTCTCAAATAAGCCTGATGGACTGATCTCAGGATAAACTCCAAATGATAAAACCAATGACGTCAAAGAAACAAAATGCTATCTGCACTTTCCATTTCAATATGGAAGTATCATGAGTGCAATGACTAGGTCATTCAACATCTCCTAGGTGCTGACTACACTGAAGTGTGTTTTATTATGAGTGTTCTAGTATGAACTAGCTTCTATGCTCAGCACTTTATGTGCATTAAGTCACTTCATCCTCATAACACTGCTGAAAGACAGGCACCATTATCATTAATGTTTAATACATGAGAGGTGACAAGAGTAGCTAGCCCCAATCCTAGAACACCTAGATTGCATACAGAGTTTGGACACTTAATTTGTAGAGTATAATGCCCCTCTTCTTCTTCTTTTTTTAAAAGATTTTATTTATTTATTTGACAGGCAGAGATCACAAGCAGGCAGAGAGGCAGGCAGAGAGAGGGGGAGGAAGCAGGCTCCCTGGTAAGCAGAGAGCCTGATGCTGGGCTTAATCCCAGGACCCCGGGATCATGACCTGAGCCTAAGGCAGAGGCTTTAACCCGCTGAGCCACCCAGGCCCCAAGGCCCCTTCTAAAGACCTAAAAACTATACATCCTAATCACACCAGAAACTCACATTCAGTTTTCTCATTCAAAATGTCTGGTAAAACGTTTATAAAAACTCTCTTCAGATTCAGGTTTACTTTCAGAGTCCAACTGTGTTTTTTTAAATAATTTCTTCTCTACTTATATCTCAAAATTTAGGATTACTGTACCACTATTACATAACCACATCCTGATATTTTCACCTTTTACTGATTGGGATCACTGCCTTAACAATCATGATATACATCCTTCTTAGCATAACTGAACTTTTATAGAAATGAAAACCTTTATGTTTTTATTACTTCTACCATTTATTTCAATAAAAAATATGGTAATTTCAAAAAAGAGAGAAAGAGAAGAATATGATTATCTGAGTCAAACTGAGTTTGTATTACAGGTGTGACTTCAAACCCAGAAGATGAGTCTAGAAGATTAAATATATAGTTCTGACCATGGATTACAAATGCTATCTAAGGCTCTTTGAAATGGATTGAAATTTTGCTGCGTAAGTATTATCAACCTCATACACTATTTCAAAATTATTAATTCAGCTCTTAAAAAGAGACCTGCTTTCTTTGGCACAAATTTTGGTCACATCTGATAACCATCTTGTATACCAGCCTCCTTCAATGTTCCCACATTGTTAAGAACAATGAGGCTTAGAGAGTGTTAAATTATTTCTTTTGTTAATAGAGTATGTTTTTGATGTTACTCTTGGTTTCTCTATAATAGTAAGTTATAAAATCTTGCCCTGTATTCTCTACTTTAAATAAATAGCACCACTACGAAAGCCCTCTCTCATTCTTAACCCCCACATTTAATCTGTCCTCTATTCTTCATTTCAACCTCACTGCCTTAGTTCAGGTCCTTGTTACTATATAACAGGATTACGGCCATAACAGATACTATGAGGGCAGGAACTGCATCTTTTCATATTCTTCTTGTGCCTGGTGCCTAGCACAGGTCACACACAAGTCTGAAATAAAAGAATGATGCCAGGGCGCCTGGGTGGCTCAGTGGGTTAAGCCGCTGCCTTCGGCTCAGGTCATGATCTCAGGGTCCTGGGATTGAGTCCCACATCGGGCTCTCTGCTCAGCAGGGAGCCTGCTTCTCTCTCTCTCTCTGCCTGCCTCTCTGTCTACTTGTGATCTCTCTCTGTCAAAAAAATAAATAAAATCTTTAAAAAAAAAAAAAAAGAATGATGCCAAAATTTTACTGGTTTGTACTCAGATCTCTTCAGTCTTCATGCTTTTAATTACCTTTCAAATTTCACTTTCTCTTTTGCTTTAATCTATTAAAACTGCAAATTTATACAGCCTTCGTACAATTTATAAATAAAAAGGCAAGAGATAAATCAAAGCAATCACTGTTCTCTAACCCCAAAGAATACAATACATACACACTTCTTTAAAGCTTAATCAATTCCTTACAAAATAGTAAAAATAAATAAATAAATAGATGGATAAATAAATAAATAAATCACGCCAATATGAAACATGGAGATGGCCAAGGTCATGCTAGGTAGGCTGTTTACCTGATGGTACTGTTTTTGGACTGGGGAAAACAGTTTTCTACGGTAGGTCAAAATGAGATTTCAGGAAGTGCCTAATTTACTTACAAACTATTTGTTTTAAAGAGCTGAATTTATTAAGACATACAATGCTTTCCCAATGAAATAATTAACTGAATTTAGTTCTAAGGCTACTTGCTGAAATGTCTGATTGCAATGTTCTTAGAGTAAAGCTAAGGCAGGTTCCGTTGAAAACTAGTTTTCTGCTGAAATTCAACCCAAAAGTTAAGTATAAATGCTGAATTCATTCACTCATAAAACAAATTTAGGTCTTCGACTATAAGCAAGCACTAAGATGGGTGGTCAAGCTCAAGTGATAGAACCTTCAACTACTCCAAAGCCCATTTCGTTTGCCGATTTTGGAGGGAAGAGGGTTAGAATAAGGAAGGTTGTATCGCTGACTGCTTCACTCAATTCCAGGAGGCCATGCTACCTCAAGATGGGCCAACAGTCTAAACATCTCAAACTTTCCTTTCATAGCTAAGAGAAACATTTCAATGTTTCTGGAATATGAATAGCCCTGAGAATCTGGATTCACTCCATTTTTTATTATATTCCTTTGGTTATTTAAGGGACAATCTTAGAAATATGGAGGTTAATATCAGTGATAAGGCACTGAACTGACTGAGAAGTCTCTTACAACAATAATTTAATTGTATCAGATCCTAGGAAACTCTTTTTGGATAAGTCACAGACAAAACGTTTTATCTCAGGTGGCCCTGGAAAACACTTGCTTACAAATAATAATCCCCTAAAAGCAAACTCATTTTCAAATCTATTCTGAATACTAATTCTTCTTAAATATTAAAGTGTATTACCTAAATAAAGCTTAAAAATTTAAGACTGAGAAGACATATTATTTTTAAAATTGTTAAACTTTGAGAAAACCTGAGGTAAACAAAATTTATTGTTTTCAGAATGTCTTGAAATCCTTTTTCAAATAAGTTCTATTAGGAATCTAAGAAATTTTAATATACCTCAGGCCATAAAAACCCTAATTAAATATCTGATACACAGCAGGCCTTAATATGCCTGGTAGAGTAAAATAAAAAGGAAACTTCCAAATCAAAACTAGAAAGACAGAAGTCATGAAACTAACCCTCACTAAATTATCTGTTTAAAGTTCAAAGTCAACTGTTAACAGTTTCTCTACCTAAAACATAAAGATATGCTCCCTTTCATCAAACAGCACTGCTAAATTAAAAACTCCACAGATCAATATATAACCTAAAGTATTTCACAGCTCTACTCAATATTCCTAAAAATCAACAATCAATCATTTATAGTTTAACATGTAAACTATCAGAGAGATAGAGATATGCAGATCTTACTTTTATTTTATATTTCACTCATAATTAAGATCATATATAGGCAAAAATTAAGCCTTAACCTAGGTAATGAAAAAGGAGACTTTGCAGATTATTAAATTTGGATTTAATGTCCATTTGTCACTCCAGAGAACAAAGGCGAAAGTAGTTTATATGAAGATTCTCGAAGACTCTTGATTAATTCTTTCAACAAATAAGGAAGCCACAATAGTCAAAGCAGCAACGGCCTAATAAAAGGTAACTGTACTGATGCCTGTTCTCCTCAAAGCCCATCCCAAACAAACAAGACAGTTCAACAGCCAATGTGCAAGAGACAACCTTGAGAAATAGGAAAAAATCAACTGAAAACTGAATTGAAAGGCAACTTAAAACTCTTGCTCCACCATTAACACAGACTATTCCTATGAGACTACAGCAAGTAATGAGCAATATTATAAACCTGTATTATTAATTACAGTTGCCAGGCTGGGTTCCTTCTTGGAAAAAATATTGAAAATGCATTTATCTCAGGCTCCCTGCTCAGCAGGGAGTCTGCTTCTCCCTCTCCCTCTGCCCTTCGCCGGTCCCCACATGTTCTCTCTCACTCTCTCTCAAATGAACAGTATCTTTTAAAAAAATGAAAATGCATTTAACCATCTTACAAACCTCTGACAATGGTCATCATAATAGCCTACACCCAAGATATACATTTCAAAGCTATAATCATTAAAAACAAACCCATTTTAAAAATGTAAAAAAAATCAGAGCCATCTTCATATTTAATATTTAGAGAAAGTTTCACTAATTTCATATCACATCCCAAGCAAAGAGTTTAGCAATCTCATCTGTCCATGTGTGTACTACACAACTAATATCCCTAACAGCCAGACCTTCACAGTATTTGGGACTTATCTATCACCGAGGCTAATCCTATAAAACAGTATCTCACAACTCAAATTTGAATAACTAGGCAAATTTAATGAGAGAATTATTACTGATTCATTGAAACATAACATTTTCTATTTGTATCAATGAGAGTTAACTTCATTCACATACCGCTTTGTAAGATCTCCACAGATTCGGACAAGTCCTTAATAACTTAACCACCCAAATTACCAGTTTGATGGCCTACGTTTAACTTTAATCTTCTTCCTGTCTGTCACTTTATGAATGTATGATAAACTTACATATTCTTTTTTTTTTTAAGATTTTTTATTTATTTAACAGACAGAGATCACGAGTAGGCAGAGAGGCAGGCAGAGAGAGAGGAGGAGGAAGCAGCCTCCCTGCCAAGCAGAGAGCCCAATGCGGGGCTCAATCCCAGGACCATGACATCATGACCTGAGTTGAAGGCAGAGACTTTAACCCACTGAGCCACCCAAGCACCCCTAGACTTACATATTCTTTTTTTAAAGATTTTATTTATTTATTTGACAGAGAGATCACAAGTAGGCAGAGAAGCAGGCAGAGAGAGAGGACGAAGCAGGCTCCCTGCTGAGCAAAGAGCCCGATGCGGGGCTTGATCCCAGAACCTTGAGATCATGACCTGAGCTGAAGGCAGAGGCTTTAACCTACTGAGCCACCCAGGTGCCCCTAAACTTACATATTCTTGAATGATTTAATGTAATATATGTTATCTTTCACTCAAGACTGTAGACTCCTTCAAGACAAGAAATTGTTTTCATGTTCATGATCACAAGAACCATACTGAGTACAGTATCAGATACCCTACATTTGTTATCTTTATTCTTCCAAACAATTTTATGAGGTGGACCTTATAATTTAGTGAACAAGGAAACAGATTCTAAAAAGTTAACATGATACCTCAAAGCCAGTATGATAGTATAGACTATTTTTCAGCAAGTATTTATTCTAGTCCCCTTCTCACTATGGACTGAATGGCCTGTCAATGCAGTTTCTTAATTTCAGTGCTACTGACATTTGGGGTAAGATCATCTTTTGTTGTGCAGGGGCTTCCCTGTTCATTTTAAGATGTTCAGCAATATCCCTGGCATTTGCCTACTAGATGCCACCGGTATCTCCACCCCCTGTAGTTTTGCCGACCCAGAGTTTCTCCAGATACTGTCAAATTCTGAGAGGGGCAAAATCATCCACAGTGGACAATCACTGGGCTAATGCATCGTTAGCAGACAGGAGCAGAGGCCTTAAACGTGCTGAAGCAGTTTGGTGTGGCTCTGGTACTCCAGGGCCCTGCCGGAAGAGCACGCTCCTACTAGCTGCTGCCCCTTCAGAGTGAGCCCAGAAAGAACACAAAGATCTAAACCCACCGGCAGCTGGCACAGGTCAAGTTCAGCTAAGCCTAATTCAGTAGACTCTCAGCCACCATACAATAAAGGCTGAAGAGCACAAAAACCAATGCTTGTTCTATTAAGCCAGTAAGTTTCAGAGTCGTCTATTACGGCGTATTACTATGGCAACTGTTGACAAATACAGCCGCAAAGGAGTAAAGCCAAGATTCAAAACTGAGGGCTGTCTGGCTCAAAAACCCACTATTACCCAACTATGTCAAAGAGTTTTTCTCAACAGAATTAATATCTCCACCTCCAGGATGTGTTTGGTACATAGTAGAGATGCAATAAAAGCTTGCTTTGTTAATAAATATAAATACTGAATGTGAATTTTTAGCCAATTTTCAGTTCGTTTTCAATATGCTACTGTTATACCTCCAAATTAACACTTTTATAAAATAAGTTGCTATGTGCAGACGGAAAGGACAAGTTTAAAGTATAAGTTTAGCAGTATTTGAAAGAGTGAGGCTTTCACACAGATACCCACACCAAATATTTATTGTACATCTACCATCCACCAGACACCCTTCTAGGCAGTGAGAATACAAAAGAGACAAAATCCTCACCCTTATGGACCTTGCATTCTAGTTAACACTTATACAGTGTAACGACATTTTCCAAGTGCTTTATGTGTATTAACTCACCTCTTCTAACTCCTTGTATACCTGTGAGAGACTTACTACCTCCTTATATAGGTGAGAAAACGGAGAACCATAAATGACAAGTAATTTGCCCAAAGTTACAAAGTTGGCAGAGCCAGTCAAGGGTCTGGGTTTGCACCCATACTTTTTAAACTACTATGTCACATGCCCCTTCAAAGCTCTAATAACAAGCAGGAACACCTGGGTGGCACAATCAGTTGAGTGTCCAACTCTTGGTTTTCGCTCAGGTGGAGATCTCAGGGACATGAGACCGAGCCAGGCATCGGACTCCGAGCCCAGTGCAAGTCTGCTTGAGCTTCTCTCTCCCTTTTCCCCTCCTGCCCACACTCCCCACCAGGTTCGCGTGCATATGCTCTCTCTCTCTCTCTCTCTCTCTCTAAAATAAATGTAAAATAATAAAAGCCATTTGAGTCAAAAAGGATGAATTCACAAAATCAAACCTATATACAAATGGTGTGGGTGGAAGAGAACCGTATGAAATTATCTCTTAAGATACAAAAGTGAAGAAAATCAGGAAAAGGAAGAATTCATCTTTTTGTCCACTGTGGCCAATATCTAATTCATAATTTTGAAATAAATCTTTTCCCATTCCCCTGTTTTATTTGAGAACTATTTCCTTTTTTTCAAAAGGTGACATAAAGTTCCTAATACAGAGCACAAAACAGTTACTGCTCATTTGGTATACATAAATAACCTCAAAGAAAAATAATTCTTAAATTCTTATAACAAATATTAACTTTTTTACTTTTTCAGAGAGAGAGGGCATGCCCACACACGTGCGCTGGGGGGAGGGGCGTAGCAAAGGCAAAGGGAGAAAGAGATCTTAAGCAGACACCATGCCCAGCACGGAGCAGCCCAAGGCAGGGCTCGATCTCAGGACCCTGAGATCATGACCTGAGCCAAAACCAAGAGTCAGACACATAAGCCACCCAGGTACCACAATTAACTTAATTCTTGTAATAGAACTCTTGTATTAAATATACCTTAAATCCCTGTAGCAAAGTTAAAATTTTAAGGTTTTGAAAAAATTACCTGTAAGACCACAATGGTTTAAATCCATGTCAATCCTCTTATGAATTATAACTAAATTTCTCATTTTAAAAGCTTTGTTAAAATAGATATTGTTGGATGCCAAAAGTCATCCACAACTCATAAACCCACCTACCTATTTGATATGCCCACACCTGGACATCTGACTTCAAACTCAACATGGCTACATCAGAACTGCTGAATCCCCACCTACCCGATGGGCTCCTGCCTCAGTCTTTCTATCTTAGGAACTGGTGATTCTGTTCCTCCAACTGATCAAAACCTGCAAGTTATTCCTGACCTTTCTTCACACTCTATACCCCATGTATCAGCAAATGCTACTGGCTCTAAGTTAATAATCTATGCAGGATCCAAGAATTTCTTTTGGCTTTTTGTTGTTGTTGTTGTTTTAAAAAAAATAATAATAATAACGATGTTATTATTTATTTATTATTTGAGAGAAAGTGAGTGCAACGAGGAGGAGGAGGGCCAGAAGGAGAAGCAAACTCCTCAATGAGCAAGGAAGACCCATTCAGAACTTGATCCTGGAACTCCAGGATCATGACCCGAGCTAAAGGCAGTCACTTAACACACTGAGCCACCTAAGAACCAAGAACTTCTAAGTCCTCTTGTTCAAGTTTCTCTTCTACTCCCTAAGCTGGTGTCCCCTTGCCCACAGCAACCAGAATGAATCTATTAAAACCGAACTCAGCCCATTACCACTCTTCAGCTCAAAACATCTGAATGGCTTCCCACTTCACTCAGTAGTATCTGGAATCCCTACAGGGGCTCACAGCCCCTACATGAGATGGCCCCTCTGCTAACTCTCTAATCTTGTATCTTACCACACTTCCCAAGCACACTCATGCCTCAGGAATTACACTGCCTGGAACAGTCTTCCCCCAGATAATGTTCATGCCTTTCTCCCCATCACATCAGTCATGTCTCTGCATCCCCTCCATCTTGTAAGAGATAATTGTACTATAAATACACAATCATCATGTACATGCTTAGCCCACCTTATTTTTTTCAATAGCACTGACTGCACTTAAATATTCATTTGTTTATTTTCCCTCTCTGCCACTGCATCATTTGCTCCATAAGAGCAGAGGTACTGTTTAATTCACCATTATACCCACCTCCTGAACAATCCTTGGCGAAAGAACCACCTGTTACCCCACTTCTTCTGTTGATAAACAAGTAAGAGCAGTGCTCCTCAAACTTTAACGTGCACCATAATCAATGACAGGGCTTGGAAGGCAGATTGCGATGCCTCAGCCCGCAGGTTTCTGATTCAACTAGTCTGGGGTAGGGCTTGAACATTTATAAGTTCCCAGAAGGTATGGATACGATATCTGAAGACCACATATTGAGATCCACTGACCTGGACAATGTTACACCGCCTAACAGCTATCAGCAACAGGAGCTGACCATGGCAATGAATCTCAACTGGTGGAAGACAGACAGGAACAAAGTGCAAAGTTACCTACTACTGTACCCACGCTACGAAATATATCTCTTCTCACTTAAGAGGATTATATCAAACATGCCTTTTAAATAATGCAATATAAATATCACCTTCCTTCCCTGAACAGGAATTTTTCCAGAAGAATGCAGACCAAGCAGACCAAGATTATTTTCTCTAGCAACATCCTATGATCTTATGTATTCTGTGTTAATGACTAGTGCTGAAACTTTATCTTTTAAACAAACAGATGAGAAGGTTGATATCCTTTAATGAAACACCAAACAGCAGTAGACACCAACTGGAATAGCTGCCAAATCATAATTTCCCATCTCTAGAAATCATTCCAGTCATCGAGGGTGGGACCAGAGTAATCATGTCTTGGTTTTATTAGTTAACCTTCCATCTTCAGTCATGGCAGACTGGTCCAAAACACATTTTCTCTGCTAAGAATCTGAAGTTTGAAGATAAAGTGTAGGAAGCACTGAAATCAAATTATGTTAAAAGCAAGGGTCTCAAAGTAAAGGCTGAATTCCTAGTGCTGAGGTTCTCAAAGCTGTATCTTGTATCATGGCCCCTCTCTTACAGGAGGCTTTGTTCTCTAGCCACTTTTTTTAATCCTATGATACCCAATTACCTTCCAACAAACTCCTTGCCTACGTTATCCAGAACTGTTTAGATATGTGCAACCAAAAATACTTACAAAGTAAATATATTAGCCTTAAAGAAAATTGTATTAGAAATGCAACTTGTGAAATGTCAAAGCTTTTTTCCATTAATCCAACTTAAGACATTTATTTTCCATCTTTAAACAAGAAGACTGTCCATATAATCAATGAATCTTACAATATACATCACATTTTGACCTCACAATACCAATTCCTTTTTGCAGAATCAATAGTTTTTCTTTCAGAATAGTTCTCTGAAACCTAGCAAAATACCAACAGTTTGCCTTTATGTATTCAGAAGGCACTGGAACCGATTATGCACATTGGAAGTACATGGTGAACCACCACCAAAAAAGAACCAAAAAATTTTCTTGTGTTAAGTTCCTTATACTATGATGGAAATAAATAGAAAAACAAATTAAAACATACCAAACAGCAAGTGCTCCTCAGAAAAATAAAGAGAATTAAGTGAAACAATGAGTAACTAGATTGCTTTAGATAAAATAGTGAGGGGAGGCTTCTCTGAGTAACATTTGGGCTAAAATCTTAACCGTAACAAGAAGCCAGCCAGTACACAGCTAACATCAACATACTTAGGCTGGGAATAGACCTGACTTGTTCTAACAGCCAATGTGACTACAGTGTATTTAGGAGAGGGAATCTCACTTAAGATGAGGTCAGAGAGATATAAAGAACCATACGACATAGCGCTTTGTAACAAACAAGAGTTTGGAGCTAATTATAAATTAAGTGGTATAGGACAAGGCGGCTACTTGCAACGAGATGTTTATGGAGAGTATCTGAGGAAGAAACAGGAATGAAAAAGACAAAAAAAAAAAAAAGAAAAAAATTATGAACAATGGTTATCATAAAAATTTTGGAGCTGAAAAGAAGCTTGGCAGTCATATAGTCCAACTTCTCATTTTACTGAAAGGATGACATAGCCCAGGTTGTGGCTTCTCTGAGGTCAGATTAAAAATGAGAAGAGAATTGTATTTGGTGCTCTCCGCGATATTCAGGCCAAAGCTCTTTCCGTAATTCTGGCCTCAGTATGAAATCTAAAACCAAGTCTTTACCATGCACATTTCCAAAAGTGACAACAGCAGCCATTAAATGAAAATATATCTAAAAATTTTTTTTAACTGTCCACACCAAATTAATACCTCTAGTATTAACCTTCCCTCAGATGACATTTATTTTTATATGTCACCAGATATATCCCTTCCCAAAGTATGTAAAGCAGAAAAAAAAAATTGAATAAGACAACAAAATATACTTACATCTGGATATTCTTTTACAGGCACATAAAGTTTCTCTTGTAACTGAACAATAGGTCCCACAGCATCAGGCAATTCTGCACTCCTTTTCTCTGTACTGCCATTTAATGTGTCATTGTACATGTCTTTCCGTACTCTGCTAATTTCTGTTAAAAGTAAAAATTTTAAATGTGTTAGACAAAAAAATATTCTTGCTAGTCGAGGGGGGGAAATAAAACAGAAGGTAGGGGAGGGTTTCATTGATAAAGTGTTAAAACTCAAAGAGTAATGAATTATTAACCTATTCTACCATTCCCTGGATTAAGTCTGTTTAACAGGACTATAGCCTTAATTAATTTTCTACCAAAAATCAAATTTATCTAAACCAAATAATATATTTTATTTTTAAGAGATTTATTATTTATTTTAGAGAATGAGCATACTGGGGGTTGGGTCTGGCAGAAGGAGAGAGTCCCAAGCAGCCTCCACCCTCAGGGTGGAGCCCAAGTAGGGGTTCAATCTCAAAACCCAGAGATCACGACCTGACCTGAAATCAAGGGTCGGACATTTAACTGACTGCACCACCCAGGCGCCCCCCTATATTTTATTTAAAAATTAACTAAAGAGCCCAAGCTCTTATCCTCTATTTTAACATACCTGTTATTTTGCTTATTTCTCCACGCTTAAATGAGGCCAGTCATTCCAAACAAGAACTTTAATCAAATAAGAATGCCTATTAGACAAAACTAATGACAAAGGCTCTTTTATACTTCAGAACTAATCTGTCTGAATGAGATTTTGAACTAAATCACTTCCTTAGCTATTTTAGCTATCTTTGGACTATCCAAACAGATGCCCAATAGATAACAGAGATTTTAAGTTCAGCAGAAGTCTGAGTTTGATACACAAGTATCTTAGTCAAAGCTACAGGAAGAGAAAAGATGTCTTAGAGAGAAAAGAGGGAGAAAAGCAACATTTAAGGAATAAAGCAAAGAAGATCCAAACCACGAAGAAATGAAGGTGGGCAGCCCAAGTAGGAAAGAGAGGTGTCAAAGAAGCTGAACAATGACAGAACGAAGAATAGGGTAATCAACAGGGTCAAAAACCACAGAAGTATGGTAAAGTAAAGAGCAAAAGAGGGTACCTTGGATTTGACCACTAAGCCACTGGTGATCAGAGAAGTTTCAAGGAAAAGATGGTTTTACAGAGATCAATCTACATCAGGTTAATATATGAAATATATTAAGAAAGGCAAGAATCTAAAGCCAATGACCTTTTAAAAAATTATTAGGACAATTCCCAGGTATATAAATATGCTTCTTATAAGAAAAAATATAAGAAATCCAATGAATCAAGACTTGCACAAAGAAGTCGATTAATTATTTCAAGAAGTCTTTATTAAACTTCCACACTGTGTTAGAAGATAGCCCTCTGCCCATTAGAACATACTGTGTAATAAGGGTTGTCATTACTAAATTAGCTGGATGCCTCTTTATCTCTCTCCCTATGCTAGAGATTACCTTCTTAGGGAAGAGGCTTGTGTCCATTAGTATTTAAAAGTAAAATGCCTTTTATTTTTATAATGTATTCTGACTGCCTTCCAATCATGGAATTTCAATCTACTGCTATTAAGGAACTTTGAAATATAAATGCACACTTTAATTTTCTTAACTAGTTACTCATATCACTTTGCTAAATAAAACCCAAAACAACAGAAACTCATGATTGAAGGTGTTCTTACCCAGTTAGACAGCCTTAAATCAGTGAAAATACTGTATCACATACATTTTCTGCTTCAATGAGGGCAATATTCATTTTATAATACATCTTATCTCTTAAATAGCAATTTGCTTGTCAAAGCTTACCAAATGTGCACCTCTGGATAGCAAATGAAATTTTTAAAAAATCAAAAGAAGGTCCCTTGGATTTACCTACATTATAAAGGTAAGACTTCATTCCTTAAGCTCTTTTTAATACTACTTAGTTTCATAACAAACTCTTTCCTAAACATGGCCAGTATCAAAGTAGTGTTTATTTTATATTAGCATGCAACAGCAATTCTCCAATCAAGTTTTGAACCACCAAATAATTTAAACATAAATGTTTATATAATTACACAATTACAGTAAATAATTAACCAAAGGACATTAGGGAAATTTAATTAAAATTATGCATATATCTTTTAGTCCAGGTCCCTATATAAAAGCACTTTCAATATTAATTTATTACATTTAAATTTCCTCTTCCGAAACTAAGTCTTGTTATGAGGTTAGCAATGCCAACATAAAAATCCTGACAATAGCAAAAAGGAAAACTATAAATAAAATTTGCTTATAAATATAGATGCAAACATGCTATAAAAACAGGCTCCACCAGCATATTTCCAGGTAAACAACTTTATCAAACTTAGAAAAACCAAGAGACTTAGAAGAAAATTCAGAAGACTAAATTAAAAAAAATACATAAATATCACAATAATCCATGACCTTTACATATCCACTTAGATGATAAAATAGAAGATAATATTTACCATTTAAATTTTATTTCTATAAATATTTCTGTGATTCTCTGATTCTTAACTGAAAGTTCTGAGATTCTGCTAGCCATTATGGCTCCACCTCCTAGAAAAACACTTGGAACACAGTGGGCCCTCTGTTAATACTCGGTGCACTGGGCAGGTAGGTGGGTAAATGAGCTAGGTTCTAAGGCATTAGCGTTGAACAAGCCATGGTTTCAAGCTTTCCAAAAGTTAGTCTCATATGGGATATACATAAACTCTGAGAAAGAAACTGTGAAGCAAAGGTACAAACAATATAATTACAAATTCTAGTTTTCTTAAGATAAAAGGTTCTTCTACCATGCTTCTTTTAGTCTCAGATATATCACTCAATTTAGTAATACAAATCATAAGCAACACTGTACTGACCGTAATGAAAAGACAACCAAGTCCTAGTTCTCAAATATCTTACCATCTTATTCATTGTGGGGGTCTAACCAGCTGAGTACTACCTTTATCAACAGCACCTTTCTAACCAGGAAATCACTAGCACTTCTTGCTATGTTATTCCCAATACTCAAGTCAAAACAAGTTCTGGGGAGCCTAGCAGGCTCAGCTGATGATAGAACGTGCAACTCTTGATCTCCAAGCCCCACAATGGGTATAAAGATTACCTAAAAAATAAATCTTGTTTGTGTGATTTTAGATCTCTTAAACTCTCTGCACCTTTACTTCGTGTAATTAGAGGTTGCTTACTGAATGACTCAACTAAATCCACTGTTCTCCAACCTTAGTATGCAAGAACCCCATTTATTATTTTCTCTCCTAACACCGTATTTTACAAAGTTTTTTCTGCAATGCTTGCAGTACGTAAGTCCTGGCAAGCAAAGGTTTTTGTTAGTTATACCATAAAGTATATCTAACCATGGCCAAAATATTACAGAAACATGTCATGGGTATGGGTAGTGCTTTAGTTCCTTTGTAAGTGGTAGATTTACAAGTGTTCATTTATGAAACATGGAAGTGCTTCATAATTAATATATTTTATACTACAGACCCTTGAATAAAACAGTCTGTAATACAAAGGTCCACTTATATCCAGATATTTTTTTCAATACAGTATTGTCAACATATTTTATCTTCCTTAAGATTTTCTTATTAATATTTTATCTCCAGCTAACTTTTATTGTAAGAATACAGTATATAATATATATGGCATACAAAATATGAATTAATTGACTGTTTATATTATTGGTAAGGCTTCCAGTCCACAGCAGACTATTAGTAGTTAAGGTTTTGGGGAATCTAAAGTTATACATGGATTTCTGACCATGAGGGGAGTCAGTGCCCCAATGCCCTGTGTTGCTCAAGAGTCAATTGTATTAAATTTTGTTTTATCAAACACTGCATGATAATGCTCAAACATCTCATCTCCACAATATCCTCATCAACCTATAACCGTGGCTCAGAGCACCGTAAGTTCAGAAGCATTTGTTTAATCACCTAGCATAAAAATTCCCATTACAATAATCCCAGAAATCCTCACTATCAGGACAACTTGTTTAAGACATCTCTGAAGTTATTAGAGTTTACAAATTTTACTGAGTCAAAATCATTCCTAAAAATTCTCCCACTTCCCCCCATTCAACACTCCAAAGGTCATTAAACAGATCCAATGCCTTGTTCCTATGACAAAAATACTTAGAAGAGTTCTGTATCTGAGTACCTTCTTCTCTGAGCTATATAATAATACGGTTCTATACCTTTTCACTCATTCAGACACACTCCCACATATCTATGTCCTTTAAAATGGAAAATCCTTCCCTGAAACACATCCTTCCCTGACAAATGAGAAGAATGCAGATAGGCTGCTTACTTCCAATCCCAAACACTCCAAGTCCACAGTGTGCTTAAGAACACCTTTCTTTCTTTGATGAACATAACACGTGACACAAAAGGTGGAGCTAAGCCAAGCTTTCACCATTCCATACTTCCACAACTGTTTGTTTAGACTGAGTATTTTTTCCTGGTTGTTTTCTACTAGACAAATCCCTTCCAACTGTGAATCTATCAGCTGACATCCTTTAGGGATGACTCTTCTGGCTCAAGGATCCAACAAACTGCACTTTCCTAGTACACACATTTCTGCAGCTTGCATACTGAAATACAGGCATACCTTATCAACTACCTGATGAAATCTCAAGCCACACTAGGATCCAAACCCACTCTGGTTCTGCTAGTTTAAACAGGAAATAGTCTGTTTTGGATTCCACAGGTTGCATCAGCAACTTCAGAACACAAACCTTTCAGCTTTTGGGAGTATTTACCTTTCCAGCACTCAGGGTCCTCTAATTTTTCATGTTCTCTAAAACTGATATTTGATTATGACTTTTTTTTTTCAAATTCCCATATCCTGAAAACTACTTTTGTTTAAGACTGAAAATTTGTTTCGGTCTTACTACTTAGTGTCTCCTTACATTTCTCTGTTTAACAATCCTGATTTTTCCCTTTTTATTTTATTTTATTTAAGATTTTATTTATTTATTTGACAGAGATCACAAGTAGGCAGAGAGGTAGGCAGAGAGAGAGGATGAAGCAAGCTCCCCACTGAGCGGAGAGCCCCATGCAGCCCGATCAAATCCCAGGACCCTGAGATCATGACCCTGGCAGAAGGCAGAGGCTTTAACCCACTGAGCCAGCCAGGTGTCCCTATTTTTCCCTTTTTTTAAACTCAATCATCAGTCAGTGAATTCTGCTCCTAAGAAGAAAAATAGTCACTGCACAGTTCTGTCCTATGTGACCTGTTAATATCACATCACCTTTTCCCCTAATTTACCTAATTCACCAAAAAACTAAAACCTTTGCTTTAAAATCATTCTTATCACTTCATAAGGCTCAGCTCATTTTTGCCTTTGGCACTTTATCCCCATGACTCTTTCATTCTATCTGAATCACTATTTGTGCATCCCATCCTCTGCCACCTTAAAATTTTGCACATTTTTAAAATTTCTGAATTATTGGATTAACTAACATATCAATCTCTCTGTGGGAAAGTAATATCAGAAATAAGGATAACCTGAAGAACTATTAAAGAACAGAAAAATAAAGGCTGAGAAATCTAAATTATAAAATTAAGTAGTTATTTCCCAAGACAGATACATAATGGCTATGTATAAATTTAATAGTACAATGCTGGAAGACTGGATAAAGACTTGAATATAACCCTATTTACTGACTGGTTTTAGAATTTTTTCAACAAAATTAAACCAAGAAAATAAAAATTAGGAAATGAAATATGAAAAATATTTACTGGCTCAAGAGTACATAAAAAGCCTATTAATGATATGCAAATAACATAAAAATAAAATGCATTAAATTATTTTCAGAATTTTAACAATAAATTAAAAGACAATTTTTTAAAACACTGAAAACATTTTCACATAAAACACATTTTACACCCAGTGTTGTGGTAGCTAATTCCAATTGTTCAACTGGTCTGCTGCTATCATTTTATTCAGGCATCTGTTTGCTTTTTCTTTGAGCCTTAAATTTAAAATCAAGCAAAAAATTATCTTATCATTATAATACAGCTAGACCTAAAAATACAGAAAGAAATGAGAATGTTACACTGTCATTTGACCATTACTGCCTTGTTTTTAAAATTAATGCTTTCATTAATTTATTCAGTGAAATAAGAGCTACTTATAAAAATATATGTTTTGATGTACATAGTAAAAGTTTTATAAGTGAAGTTAAAATGACAGCTTTCATAATTTCAACTGAAATTTAAATAGGCTCTATCATTTCCTCAGTATCTGCTGGACATTAATCTGGCACAGGAACATAAAAAGCAAAGGAAGATTTTATTTATCTTAAGGTCTTAATTAACAAATCCCTACACTCTATCTACAAGAAACTTACTAAATCTTAAAACAATAATATTAGCAGTCTATTTATAACCAAACACCAGTTTAGGTGATGGCTGTTATGTACTTAGAGGGAACAAAGATCTATAAAAAGTAATTTCTAATTCAGCTTTTACTAAATACAGGGAAAGTTTTGAAGATAGTTTGAGTAGAGCAAAAATAATGTAACTTCACTGTACTTACTTTAAAAAGCCACACCCACAAGGTACAGAAAGAAAATAGTTTAAAACACAGGCTAATAGAGACTACACAACATTTAGTAAAATGTATTTAGCTTACTCGAATAATCAAATAAACCCGATTTAACATGGAGGAAATTGCTCAGAAACTGCCCCCCCCCCCAAATCAAGCCATCAATAATTCTCTAATGGGACCTGACTTGGGGTATTGAACTTACAACCATAAGCAAAAAAAGAAAAACTACAAAATTAGACTTAACATCATAGCTTTCCCTTGAATTGCTCTGGCAATTTAATTTAACAATTGTGTAAAGTTGTGGATAAATTTTACCAAAAAAAAAAAAAGCAAAGGTCTTAAAAAATGTCCATCCTGGGGCACCTGGGTGGCTCTGTGGGTTAAGCCTCTGCCTTCGGCTGGGATTATGATCTCAGGGACCAGGGATCGACTGAACCCACATCGGGCTCTCTGCTCAGCGGGGAGCCTGCTTCCTCCTCTCTCTGCCTTCCTCTCTGCCTACTTGTGATCCCTCTCTCTGTCAAATAAATAAATAAAATCTTAAAAAAAAAAAAAGTCCATCCTAATTCCATAATTGCTCTCCGCAGCAGTTTTATATCATGGAATATATCATGGACAGACACACAGAAGTCAAAGAAAGGATATAACTATTAACAGTAATCATCTCTGGAAGATGGATTTATAGGGACTATTTTTGACTTTCACATTAGATTCACATAAGAATTTTTTTTTTTTTACTTCCATAAAATAGTAAAGATATTTTCATTAGGATGTTAGGAAGTATTTTAAGTCAAAATGTTGTTTATAATATTGGATTATAATTAAAGGATTAAGTCACTGACTCCCAACTATAAAAATAAACCACAAAGACCTGTTTTTTTTAACATGAGCAGCTTCCACCATGCTGAAATACTTTATATATGAATTATTAAATGATTCTCACCATAATGTGAAGTAGACAGAATACCCACTTTATGAAAGAAACAAATAAAGGGGAAAAAAATAGGGCTCAGAAATTTAAGAATTGGTCCAGTGTCACAGCAAGACCAACCAGCTTTTTATTTAGAGTTTCATTAAAGACTTTCTGGAACAAGAAACCCTTAAAACTTACTTTAGGAGATGGTAATTAGAGAATGGAAAAGAGGAAAACGGGACAAACCAACTTAGTTTATGGCCAGATGTGCTCTGACAAGTTCAGCGCACTGTTTTCCTAGTGACTGCAAAAAAGACTGCCCTCCTCCTCTTTTCATGCTAACAAAACACCGCTTCAGTGGGGGAACTCTAGGCCTAAGTGCCTGGAAAAGTGACAATCCTGAATGAATAAATGCATGTTGCTGGCATATAAAGAAGGCAAAATAGGCCACTACGAAGAACAGAAACGAAAGGGGGAAGGCATTTTTTTTAAGTGAATAAAAACCAATAATTTAATTGGAATAGGCATCCTTTCTCATTTAAACTGAATTTTGTTTGGAAGTCATTTTAAACATGGTTAGTTTTTATGTTATACGTCAAAGATTTTTTATGAAAAATATTGCCTTGGGGTGCCTGGGTGGCTCAGTGGGCTGATGCCTCTGCTTTCGGCTGGGTTCGTGATCCCAGGGTCCTGGGATCGAGCCCCGCATCGGGCTCTCTGCTCCGTGGGGAGCCTGCTTCCCTTTCTCTCTCTCTGCCCGCCTCTCTGCCTATTTGTAATCTGTCTGCCAAATAAATAAATAAAATCTTAAAAAGAAAAGAAAAATATTGCCTTCTGTTCATTTAGTTTTTTAAAAATAAACAGGGGAAACCAATCCTTATCTCTATATAATAATCACTGCATTAAAATTTACATCTGAAGGTTAAGAAACCTAGTTAAGAAACACCATTAATGCAGAGCTGAAGAAGATGCAATAATGAACCAGCAGACACTACTGGGATCCAGGTAAAAAGTTAATACTTGAGAATCTAGCTATTCTTATTAATAACTCTTTTCCCAACCCTTTTAATATTTCTTAAAGAACAGAAACAAATTCCTAACAATGGAAAATGGGTGCCCAACATACATGGGTAGATTTTACCATATACTTCTACATACCTTTGAAATGTTTAAGCATCTCAATACATTAACTTCTTAAAAATAAATGCTTGCCTCAGAAGATTTTACTGATAACAACAGTAACAGATTAATATCCATGAGAGCACAATGACATAAATTACTGAATAAACAAATACAAGACGGAGAAGTGGCAGATCTTCCTTACAGAATTCCAGTTAAGATGGAAGGAAAGATGGATATAGAAAATCACCGTTAGAAAACCACCAGGGTAGTTAAGTATCGCAGATAAGAACTACTCAATGGGTACTGCTAAAATGAGTTTAAAGAAAAAAAATGAGAAACAGGGTTCTCTGATCAGAGTATCTCCCCATAAGTCATTTACTAATTATGAAGAAAAAAAGCAATTAACCATCCAGTGGAGAAACTTGGCACAGTCCACCTTAACCAGGTGATCGAATACTATCACCAATAAGATATATACTAGCATGACAAACTGAGAAAGGCCAAATGGTAATTTTGTTGTTTTCTTGCCAAATATGCACAACCTTAATCTAATCACGAGAAAACATCAAACTAAATCTGAATAGTATTCAAACTAAAATTGAATAATACTCTACAAACTAAATGACCAGTTATATTCAAAAATATCAAGAAAGGCATCATGAAAGAATGTGACACTGTCACAGACCTCGGATACCACAGGGACATCACTACTAAATACTGTGTGCGATTATGGATTGGACCCTGTACCAGAAAAGGATGTGAATAGGAAACTGGTGAAGTCTGAGTAAGAGCTATAAATTAGCTAATAATATGATATCTATGTTAACTCCCCAGTTCCCCTAATTGTACTACAGTTATATGAGTTCTTACCATTAACCTCTGTGCTGTAATTCTATTTTTGTATAAGTCTAAATTTGCTGCAAAATAAAGTTTTTGCTTTGGCCTCAGAGTTATTTATCCTCATTGAGGGGGAACAGTTGAGGGAGAGAATGAAAGCCATGCAAATGTCTTACTTTTCTAGCGTTTGAAAAAATAAAATGCCTGCTTACCAATAAAACTGAGGATCTCAAAGTCATTAAGAATAATCTCTTTAATTCAAAATAACCTTTCAGATTTTAACAGTTACTGCTTAAAAAACCCAATGTACTTTAAACGAGCCTTAAGAACCTTAGGACTACAATCCATAAACAATAATCTTTCCATAAGCACAGAACCTCTCTTAATAACCACAAGTAGTAAGGGGAAAAAAAGCACTGGCCTTCAATTTATGCAACCTAAATTTTATTTCTGACCCCCTACAGGATCTAGCTCTGTGGCTTTGAATTTAACCCTCTGGGTCTCAGTTTCCTCCTCTGTAAAATCAGGTTAGACCGGATCAGTAATATTGATCAGGAGGAGTCTGGGCACCTTCCTGTTTCCTCTGAGAACCTCATTTTGTGCCCTCTGTGTATTATCAATACCCCATAGGAAAGGGCTGCATAAACTCAACAACCAATCAAAAACCACAGACAGTCAAACCTACTCTTTTCAGAATTTACATTTCAAAATATCCTAAACTAATCGTCAACAGGATTTATTTTAAGTAATATCCTTGGTAAAGCACCAAATCATCATATAACCAGCTTTACTATTTATTTTTGTGGGAGGTAAGGAGAGGGCCGCCCTATGCATCTTATCCTCCTCGAGCTCTAAATTACTTAGGGCTTTAAAAGGAATCTGGTAAACGAGTGAAAATAAAACAGAACTCCCAAAAATTTTGAAGGAATTATGTCTGTGTAGGGGGAGAGGTGGAGATAGGTTGCTTTTCCTACCTAACAATTTATCTGATTTTTAATTATCCTTTTCAATTATATTCCAAATTCCTCCTAAGCTCAATGGAGGAAAAACTGAAGATCACTAATCATACATCCCTTGTGTATCTGAACATCATCTTAATTCCACAAACTGAAGCAAATCAATGTCCAATGACATTCACATTTGTTACAGCAGCCCATGTACATGAGAAATCCCTCATACTAAAAAAGCAAAGGAGTTTTATTAAGCTATAATAAACAATCTACTATATATGATATTCCAAAGGTCCTTTATAGCAAGCACTGAGATTGAATTTAAAAACTTGAAACTTTGTAACAAGAGCAACATACACAATACCTTCAGTTGTCAACATAATTGATACTGAAAACATTATTTTAACATGGTATTTTAATATGATCCCCTTTAATGAAACAAAAGTTGGTTTACTTTACAAAAAAACAGATTCAGAAAATCTAATGTTGCCTATGCTACCGGCTACATTTACTACATTTTTACTGCCTCTTAAAAGTATACATTTTACTATCTTATAAAAATACTCTTAGAATGCAATTTTAATACGAGTTTATAAAATGCAGAATACAGCACTCTTCTGAGATCATAAAAGCTTAATTTATTAGAACGGAAACTAAATGTTATCATATAAAAATATTACCAAAATTATACAAGAAAAATCCTGGTCAAAGACATTCCTGAACTCCCAAATGCCTGTATCCAACTGTCTTCTAAACATGTCACCTCGACGCACTTAAAACCAAACTCCTATCTGTCCCCAAATGTGCTCCTCCTGATCTCAAAAACTGGCAAGTCCATTCTCTCACACATCATACCCAATCTACCAAGAAATACTATTTACTCATCTTCTAAAATATACCCAGAATCCCACTGACCCTCCCCCCAACCCACCACCCCCCTAGTTCCAGCCACAATCATCTCACCTAAACCAGTGAAATTACCTAACTGGTCTACCCCATTTCCACCACTGTCCCTGTCAGCCTCGTCTCTATTTTCCAGAGTTAGCCTGTTCAAGTCCAAGTGACATGTCACTCCTTTGCTCAAACCTAAGGGAGTTGTCGGTCATTATTTTTTGGTCTCAGGACTCCATGTGTAGTTAAAAAAGAGTTTTGTTGTGCAAGTTACACTTGTTAATATTTAACCATACTACAAATCAAAACCAAAAAGTATCTCCATTACTCGTGATTTACTTTAACGTAATAGTAAACCCCATTACATTTTGACAAAAAACATTTTATCCAACAAAACAAAACAGTGAGGAGAGATACTGTTCTATTTTTGCAAACTGTTTAAATGTCTTTCTTAATAGACACAATGGAATTCTCATTTTTTCCCTCCAATCTTTTTCGATTTCAAACCATTGCAGTATCACACAGCATACAGCCTCTGAAACACTCCACTATAAACTCAAGTGAGAATGAGAATAAAACAGTCAAAAAAACTTGCTGTTATGAAAATAGGTAGACCTCACAGACTCCTGAGAGACTACCCAGACCACATTTCACCCATGCTCTAATGAGCTTGCATCTCAATTAGTGTAAAAGCCCAGGTCCTCACAGCAGCTCCCCTTTACCCTCCCCTCCTGACCTTTCAGACCGACTCTCCTAACCAGTTGACCACGACCCCCCTTCACCCTCCAAGCCTCATTCATAGCCACAGCCACACAAGGAACTGCAGGTCCTGGCCTCACCGTTTTGCACGGACTCTTCCCTCCTCTTGGAAAGCTATTTCCCAGGGAGCAGTATGGTTCACTCTATTAACCCCTTTAAATCACTGTTCTAACATCAATTTTTCAAAAAGGCCCACCCAGATCTCCCTATTTAAAACCACAACCTGCTTCAATCTATCCAAAACACTTCTATCTCCTTTAACCGGCTCAGAGTACCCTCAGAACCTATATTGTCTAATATATCATAGAACATACTGATTGCTTATTGCCTGTCTCCTACAAGAATGTAAACTCCGGAAGGACAGACAGCTTTGCTTTTTGTCTTTTGTTATATTCCCAAGGATCTGTATCCTTGGGGAAAAAACACCTTTTGAACAATATTGGCAGGACAATTAGTACAAAAACATACAGAGCTACAAAAACATGCTTGAAACTTCACTCGAGCATCAGTAAGTTACTAGCTTCACGACTTACTCCTGTTCCCTTTAAAGTAACAGAAATGCACTCCTCTTCTCAAAAGGGCTTGCTGTATTTATTCAGGATTTGTGAAAATCTAAAACACTTAGTTAATAACATATGTTCATTATATCAGTGTTAAATTCCTCTGGTGTGTTTTAGATCAAATGACAAGATAAAACACACAAGCATCTAAATGAATGGGCTTAGAAGCTTTTAAAAAACCCTAACCCATAAGAAAAAGACTACCCCTTATCAAGACTGCACCAAAGGGGTTATAAGTGATTCATTCCCCTTGAAAATTTTTTAATAACCTCTAACATTTATGATCAGCAAAGTTTACAGTCTGTTCAAGGCTTATTTAGTAAAAATAATAGGGAAAGCAGTGTCAGAATACAGTAAAAGCCACACAGAAAAGAGGGGAAAAGGTAAGAATATAGAAATGGGAGATACAGATAAAAAAGAGGGAAAAGCAGAGAGATACATACAGTAATGAAGGAAAGAAAGAACAGTATAATCTAAAGTAAAACTAGAATGATAGTCTCATTTAAGCTCTGAAGGGACTAGCTGCACATACTTCAACCACATGGTCTACATTTACTCTACCATTTATAAGGACCATCGAAGATAACTCTACACCTAAATTTCTGAATTTCACAGAAAAAGTTTTTTCAACTAGAATGCACTTGTAGACTCTCTGGCAGATACTCAAACTGCAATTATTCACCGACTATATGCTATTTTTCTATGGTATCAGGCACTGTGTTTGGTGCTAGGCTGACCCTGGTAAGCAAAGTGATTCCTGCCATCACAATTCTTCTGGTAGTAAGAACTGGTTTCTATGTAAAAAGATTAGAAGGTTAGAAGTGACTGACAATGAGGCTAAGCGTCCTGGGACATAAATACCTGGACCTGAACATTAGACGAAGTAAATATTTTTAAAGAGTAAGCCAGAGTTCTATGGTTCTATGGTTTCTTTTGATTCCACAGTAGAAGAGATCATGCCAGGGAAAGCTGGATTCTAGGTATATAAACAATCACTTTAATTATTAAGAAGGAAAGGACAATAAAAGCAGGAAAAAATGATGTATATTTATCACTCTAATGACACACATTTATGTTGATGATGCTGATAAATGAAAAAATGCTTAAAACATATGCTTCTGTCCCCTTCAAGGATTTTTTTCCAAACCTCAGTTTTCTGACTTCTAATCCATCTCTGTAGTGGATTGTTATTTTTAGTAATGACTGTAATTATCCAGGCAAGTACTTCTGTTTTTCTCACCCATGGTACTTTTTCATTTACTCAGAAACTTCTCAAAGGCAAAGGTCAATGAAAAGTTGCATATTTTAGAATAGTCACCCTAAGGTTTAAAGATGTGGAAGTTACTATGCAAATTAGGTATTTGTTTCTTAAAACCAATACAAATTTGTTCGTGGAAAGTTCGTAATGAACAGAATAGAATTTCTAAGAAACCAAAGTTCTATTTTCACCAAGGCCTGCCTCAGTAGGAGCAAGTGGAAAATTACTGATATAAAACAAAATCTCAAAGCAACCTATTTCAAAAAGCACTCCACAAAACCCATCACACTGGAAAATGAGACAAATTCTTTCACAAAAAATTAATTCCTTCCTAATTGTGGTTTAAAACTGAACACTTCTAGGAAGAATAAGTACAGCAAGATGTATGTATCATCTTTTGTTGGAGAATTTCACAGGCAACAGAAGAGTAAGATGTACATTAGCACTCCCCAGCTCACCTTTTTTTTTTAAGTGAGGAAGTAGAAAAGGCCATGAAGTTTTTCAAAATCAAGCCAATTCACAGGTGCCAGAAGGCATTTGTAGTAACCCGCAGTAAGAGGTGTATCAGTGTCTCAAGATTTAAGAAAAAGTGAACCCACTTTCAGAATTTCAGTATTAAATGGAACAAGCTCTGAAAGAAATTTAAACATACTTCCTGTGTTCTGAATATATTGTTTTTTCTCTTATAAAAAGAATGACAATGTCAAATAAAGCAAGCTATTAACACAATCAATAGACCATCACCTTTCTCACAGCTGTAGCTACAGTTGCTAAAGAAAAAACTCCAAGTCTCCAGGTCTTTGTGCAGAACTAACCTAGTAACAGTTCAAAAGTCAGATAAAATTTTATTTTTAAAAAACTATTACCTAACAGCTGACTATAAAATTGTAAATAATAATCTGTGACAAAGAAAAAAACTGCTGAAAATGTGATCTTTGATATAACTATTGTACTATCTCAGTCTGACTCCATTTCATTTATAAAATGGAATTCTTTCCATCTCACAGGACTGCTGTAAAGATTAAACGAGGTAATGAATATGTATTTATAAAGAGTGCCTACTACATAAATTTAAGTATGTTCATATCATCATTACTAATGATAATTGTGATATAAAATCATATATCTGGAAATGCTGTTATATTGACAGATATGTCTGAAAGACAGTAACTGCTAATTTAATGAATATCTGCTACCTGAAATCCGGACTTTTCCCAGACTATAGACATACAGAAAACACAGAGTAAAGACACCTACCAACAAATACTCTGCAAATGACTTCTCCATATGTAAATTTACCATAGTGGCAAAGTGGAGGTAGAAAGTAACAAAGATACAGTTTAATTTTTCCAACTCACTTTTACTAAGCACCTCCTCAAACAGTCAACCATGTTTTCCAGAAAACCATGCTAACTACTCAAATACAAATACCACAAGTATATTCAGTTCATTAAAAATGACCCTTAAATACCTGAAGCAGATATTCTCTACAGCACCTTCCCAGAACACACTTTAGAAAACGTTAAGAGCTCTTTGCATCAGGTTCTGACCTGCTTTGGTTTAACCATTTGTTTAAGATTACTTTTTACCTCAAATAAATAATTTGAGGAAAGAAAAGTTAGAGACACGGTTTGGCTGTAAATACATATTTGCATAACTACAATTTAATAACTTAAAATAGAGGAACAAAAACAAAACAATACAAAAAGGTCACATCTTAAACTGTCACCTTGAAACCACAATATTACTGCAAACACTCCCCTTATTTCACTCCTCTGTGAAATCCATTACTTAAGCTAATTCAATGATGTAACGGTAAAAAACACAGGATTCTAAAATCATTTCAGGAAAACTTAGAATTTTATCTTAGATGCTTCAGGTGTTTCTGATTCTGGCATAAACAATCTTGAACTAAATTGTGCCTACCTTTATCACAATAGTAGATTTGGATGTGAATTTAAACATATCACAAAAAAACCCTTTTAAAAACATAAACTCCCACCAGTAACTATGGAATTTGAATTTTGTATCGGCTTATAAACAACTAATTAAAACCATCTCACTACAGAAAAGTGATTTTAATGAAATGGTTACTATATATATACACATGTGTAGACACACATACTACTATCAATAAAATTATATGTGAATTATATATGCTATGCTTATTATACACATGTGTAACATTAAAACATTAAATATATTACCAAACTATATTAACTTAAATATGTATACAATTCATAGATATTCCATATGTCTTATTCTAGAGCTTCATTTTCAATGTTAAAATTTTTAATTTTTTCTGAAATTGAAAACATAGCTTTCCACATACTGATTTACCAATCAGGAACATTAGAATTAAAACAATTATACTGTATTTCTCTCATGAAGGCCTAGCTTAAAGAATATTTATCTTTAGACTCTATCTCTGAATTCTAAACTTGCCACAGCCTACTTAAGCCAAACTGTATCAGGGATAAGAAAACAGAGGTACTGATTTACTTTAAGATTTTATCTATTTATTTATTTGAGGAAGAAAGAGAGCAGAACAGGGAGAGGAGCAGAGCCAGAGGGACAAGCAGACTCTGCACTGAGTGCAGACAGAGCGCCACACGGGGCTTGATCTCAGGACCCCAGGATCATGACCTGAGTAGAAATCTAGAGTCATGCACTTAACCAACTGAGCTACCCAGGCACCCCAAGAGGTCCTGATTTAAACTTTGTAAATGTCAGAGATGGCTAAACATTCTAATTTATCTTCAACAACACATGGAGGCTTACTTCTCACATGGCTGTATCAAAATCAATCTAGCACTTAAAAGAACTTAAAGTACTTTCAATGACAAGTGGAACTTATTTCAACAAGAAGTAATACTATTTCTCGAAGGTTTTTATACCTTCAATCTCATATGTACAACCTCAATAAACTATTTTCTAAATATAGATAACCTGTACAACTTTTTTCTTCTTTCTACTCTTGCATTTTCCAGGCATCAAATATTAAATTCCCACATTTTACTTCAAAATTAAACATTTCTATTATCCTGTGCTTAAAGAGAACAGAAACAGACTTACCACAGTTATACTCCTATTAATTTTCTGGATAGCATGGCATATTATATAATCTATTAACCAGGTTACGTATCCAAGTAAAATCTAACAGCCTCCCAGAAGTAGTCCTCAATTACCCTTAAAACCCAACAGTTTCAGTTAGTATACTAGGAAATATTATTTTTATATTTTACATTAACATTTTTCATTTTACATATTTACCAACCTTCGAATAAGTCTCACTTTACAAAGTCACAACTAATTCTCTGAATTTGGACAGAGATACCTGTCAACAAATATATGTACCATGGGAGGAAAGTGTACACCAAAATGCATGGTACAATATACCAAAAATTCAGGATAAAACACTCTGAATACTGTATGTTGAATCAAGGGTTACGTTATTCTTAGAAATGACAAGCATTAGTCACCTAGAGTAAAAACTGACAAAGTCCAGATTTCCCATAATAGAAATTCTACCATTGTTTAAATACTGTAATATAAACTGTTTAAATATAATATAAAACAGTTAAGACTGATAGTTTATATGACCTATCAATTGAATGTTACTTATAAACCCAGAGTGTTCTGCATCCTTTAAGACTGTAGTTCATCACACAAATGGCAGAAATATAAATTACACAGCATAGCACCATAAATGTAGTAAACGGATTTCAATTCATTAGGCATATCATGTGCTGAAATATAAAAAAAAAAAAAAATCAGCAATGTTTTAGGCATTTAATGAAATACAAAAATGCATGTGGTTAAGGCTTTGACGTACAAAGCGTAAGCAACTTTAAAACAACCATCTTTAGATCTTAAATAGAATGCTCAAGTGTCATTCATCTGAACTAAGCAGGCCAAGCAAAATATCCTCTGATTCCTATGTTCTCCTCAATGTCGAAATGGGTGGATAAATTTAAAGCCTATTCCCTCAAGAGTTGCTTTATAGGCAATTTTCTCCCAGTATCAAGGTCTGTAATTTCCATTTGGCTGCCAGTTTGCGATTAAATTCATCACCTTTATTATAAAAATGTGCTTTACTCCATGGCCTGCTGCACAAGAACTATAAGAAAAACATTTTTCACTGCTAACGGCAAAATCATTCTAAGGCAACCACCACGTCCACTCAGACATTAGCTTCTTCAACCTGATGTAGTAGCCTGTATCACTCATAAGAGAAACTGTAACAATTCTGTAACTCACAGAACCTAAACTCGATAGGAAGACCGTCCTCTATAATATCCAACCAATCTCATAAATTTTTATATTCACTGTTATTGTGAATGAATCAACACAGGGAATATTTCCAAGATGTTAACATAGGGACTATTTCCAAATTTCAACAAAATGACAAAATGATTTTTAAATGTTAGATAATTAAGTATCCATCTTTTTTAAAAGTTCATCATTTGCTTTGTAACTTAACTTTCATTATCTGAGCAAACAGCCAAAGGTCAAAGATAATTTTAAGATCTATAGATAAATAATGTTTATATTTATAAAACCCTTCTACCTAACTTTACCTTCATAATTAGTGACAATATAAGGTTTGGAGATCAAGTCAGAAAAGAAATAGTATTTCCCAAATAAAGTCATTAAAGCTAGTCACCATGACATATTCAAGAACACAGTATTACTCATTTCTAAGATTTAGATATTTTTCAAGATTATCTATAAAATTAACATTCACTTTTACAAATTTGGCTTTTATGCCAAAAATTCAGAAATCCCATAGTTCAGTAAACTTGATAGTAACCACTTTAGAATTTATGGGGGGGGGGGGGACTAAATTTCACATTAAATGAAGCCCATCATCAGAGGAATTATCAGGTTATTTAATACGTGAGCCTCCAAGAAATTTTCATCTACCTGCTAGAAAATGTGATCCCTTTCATCTTAACCCGAGTCTGCCTCTGCCACAGCAGTTAAAGCACTACATTGCAGATTCTTATTTCATTTCTCTCTCCATACATGTCTCCTTAAGTACTAGGCCACGTCTTAATTCATTTTTGGGTCTGCAACACCCAGGTAAGGGACGGACTTCAAAAAAAAAAGTCTGTTGAAAACTAAGTTATAGTAGGAGACTAAAACAGTTTTGCTAAAACTACACAAGTCATAACCTATTAATTCTATAGTATTAGTCACAACCAACACTTTTTCAATGACATAGAACAGGGATGCCCAGGTGGCTCAGTCGGTCAGGCATCCCACTCTTGACTTTGGCTCACGTCATGATTTCAGTGTTGTGAGATCAAGCCCCACCTCAGGCTCCCTACTCAGCAAACAATCTGGTTGAGATTCTCTCTCTCTCCCTTTCACCCTCTGACCCTCCACCTGCCTACACATACGCACATGCTTTCTCTCTCTAAAATATGTAAATCTTTAAAATAAATGACACAACAGGAAAACAGTAGATTATGCCACAGGTAAGTAACACAGAGGTTACTTAATGAAGCTTTCATTTCAGCTGTTTAGTTATATCAAAACGTATGTACAAAACAATATCTCAGGGCACCTGAGTGGCTGAGTAGGTTGAGCCTCTGCCTTTGGCTCAGGTCATGGTTTTGGGGTCCTGGGATCGGGCTCCGCATCAGGCTCTCTGCTCAGCAGGGAGCCTGCTTCCCCCTCTCTCTCTGCCTGCCTCTCTGCTTGCTTGTGATCTGTCAAATGAATGAATAAAATCTTAAAAAAAATTTTTTTTCTCTTCACAGGTAACATTCTAAAAATTTGATACAAACACCTTTTTTTGCTTACATTTATACCATTTTTTCTGATTTAAAGTCAGAATATATGTACCCGTTCTTCAATAAATAACTGTATTAGCAATCAAAGAGCCTCCTGATTCACAAAATCAAAGATATCACTTTGAAATTCCTCTTATTACTACTTTCTCCAATGCTTTAAACATCCACTGATAAGTGACTAAAAATTTTGTATATTCCAATTTGGACAACTTGACCCATATCTGTAGTACCATGTGGCATATCTTATGACATTCAGTTAATACATTTTAATAAGAAAATCAAAGGTTATTAGCCCTTGAATAAAAGTGAAATGTAAAAAATAAGATACTCTCATGTCCTTTACCACCGTAAAATGAATACATTTGTCTATAACCTAAAAACAAACTTAGGATTTTCTAACTCAGATCTTACTTTTACCATCCCTAATTACTATCATTCTCTACCCTCTTCCCCTTTTCATTTTTCTTCGATTCAGGATTCATGAAACAACAACATAAATGTTTTTTGAAGATACCTCTCCTAAACTTATCACCCTTCAAAATTTAGATAAATTTACACTAGCCTATGAAATAACCTATATAGGACATCACCAAACACAAGTCTACATATTAAGTCTTAGCAATGACAAGAGAATCTGAACCAAGTATTTAGAAGACACTTAAGCAAGCAGCTTTCTCATTTTCCCTTATCCTCACCTTAGACTTTTATCCCGTTATTCTAGCACAAATGACCTAGATCTACAAGGGGGGTAATGGAGAGATTATTCTAACTAAGGACTTTAAAATATTGTGTAAAAATACAGACAGTGGAAGTTCCTTTGCTATGTACACTAAATTGTATCTAGACCTAGAGTCAGCTGGCTGGAAAACGAACCTAGGAGGGCCTTTTTGTCTTTAACATCAGTTTAACAACAGTTTGAGTTTATTCATATTTACAGGAAAAGTTAAAATTACCCTGGGTAGAGGGGCACCTGGGTGGCTCAGCTGGACAAGCATAGGCCTCCTGAATTTCCACTCAGGTCATGATCTCAAGGTTATGAGACTGAGCCCTGTGTCCAGCTCTGCACTGAACATGGAGCCTGCTTAAGATGCTCTCTCTTTCCCCTCCTCTCTCTCTCTCACACACAAAAAAATTCCCTAGGAAGATTATTTCAAGTATTTAAACAAAATTTAAAATAATTAAGACTACTCACTTTGGAAGGTAGTCACAATATACCAATTATCAGTCATAACGTCATTCACCATAGAGGCAATCAGGCCCAAGGTACTCTGACTAATAATACCACTTACAGACATATTTCTGTCACAAGCGCAAAATCAACTACCATTCCTGAAGCAAGCAGTTTCTAATCTGTAAAACTTCATATCCTTTGTAAATGAACTACACTTACATATGTAATGAGAAGATGGAATTGTAATCACTGAGATCCATTCCAACTTCAAATCTCTGAATTATAGATTTTTCTTTGAACTAGAAAAAAAATGTTAATGAAAATCTGTTGGGCCCTCCAGATGAAATGCTATTATTCTACCAACCACCCTACACTTACCCTTCTTTAAAGACTGCTCATTATAAATGTCATCAAAAGTTCATTTTATAATATGACTAATTGCTGTAGCAACAAAAAGAGAGCTAATATCTTTCAGATTAAAATCTAAACAGAAAAAGCTCATCTAATTACTGACTTACAGATCTTACCAAAGTACTAAATCACTGCACATCAATATTTATTAAACAATCTAACAAAGGTAAATATTTTTCTGTTCAAAATTCTTTTCACCTAACAATTCACTAGTTCCCAACTTAAACCAATGAACACTATTTCTCTGTGCATTACCTATTTTAAAGTATTTTTAAGTTCTACATTTAAGTTGTCAGAATTCTGTTAATTTTCTTTCACTTAGAAAACTATTTTTTAAAAAATAGCAAGTCTAAATTTTTATTTAAATAACAAATACTTTCTTTTTTTTTTTTTTTTAAGATTTTATTTATTTATTTGACATAGAGAAATCACAAGTAGATGGAGAGGCAGGCAGAGAGAGAGAGAGAGGGAAGCAGGCTCCCGGCTGAGCAGAGAGCCCGATGCGGGACTCGATCCCAGGACCCCGAGATCATGACCTGAGCCGAAGACAGCGGCCTAACCCACTGAGCCACCCAGGTGCCCCAACAAATACTTTCAATTAAACAAAATTCACTACTGAAACCATTTGGTACCATTATATAAAGTCAGAAAAGATACTTTTTCTTGCTTCCTTTTAGATGGAATTTGAAATAATCCCAAACTAAATGAAATTTAATTGTGTTTTTCAGAGAGTACTTTGATCTGACTTGAGACAATATTCCCATCCAAAATTTAAGATTCCCAAACAACTATCACTTAAACCCTCTTCTTCCTAGGATCCACAGTCCTTATAAATCCTCTTTCTAGTATTTATCATAATGTATCCTCAGGACACCAGTTCCAAAAAGAAAAGAAAGAAAAAAGGCATTCCTCTACCAAATAATTTTCAGAAAATATTCATTTAAACCAACTTAGCTTCCTTTAGCACATACTGGATATTTAACATGTCACCACATGCTGAATTCACAAAAGAACATGCAGCACTTCCTTGACTACTTTATTCTCAGACTACCTCAGGAGGCCAGTATTACATGGAATACACTTTGCAAACACTTTTCCCTATAGCCTCCCTCAATTCAGGGTTAGACTGGCAGATCTTCCATTTCTCCCACCCAATATAAGATTGTTAGGAACTTTCAAGCCATTAGAGCAAAAGCAAATAGAAAGATGAAGGGCAAAAAGCCACGCCATCCATATAGGACAAGACATGCTAGCAACTCATTTATAGTTCAGAGCTTAGACTCACCAGTTCTATAAATCACACATTCACTAATTCCAGGTAAACTCCCTTTCTCCAGGCACCTAAACCCAACACAATCACCAAAAGACACACAGAATGGCATAATAAAAAGTGCGGGTTGGGGCACCTGGGTGGCTCAGTGGGTTAATCCTCTGCCTTTGGCTCAGGTCACGATCCCAGGGTCCTAGGACTGAGCCCCGCCATCGCCATCGGGCTCTCTGCTCCACGGGGAGCTTGCTTCCCCCCTCTGTCTGCCTGCCTCTCTGCCTACTTGTGATCACTCTCTCTGTGTTAAATAAATAAAATAAAATCTTAAAAAAAAGAGCAGGTCAAGCATATCCAAATGTACTAGTAAAACAAAATAGAAAGCCAAACTAAGCATGCACAGGTTAAAAAAATAAAGTTAAAACAGAAGTTAAGAGGTAAAATACTGGAATGGGGGATGGTAAGGAGTAAGTCCAGAAAGACTAAAAATATGCAATAAGCAGAGCAATCTATCACATGAATCCATAACTAAACAGAAGTATGAAGGCAGATAAAAGGGGGAAAAAAGCTAAGATGTAAAAAGAAAAGCCTTAAATGGGTCTCCCATTATCAACAGGATGGAATCTTTTTCCAGGAAGTTAAAGCTTTCTATGGAAGAGATATAGAATAATTCACTTCTTTCTCCTACTCAGAATGTCCTCACATTCAAGGACAGTGTTCCCTGTGCTACTAATGCTACTACTCCCTGAAACTTTTCTCCACTTCAATCCTACCTATCCTGTAAAAGTTGAAATTTTACCTCTTTTCCTGAAACATTCTATAATCTCCCCAGCCTAATGTGACCTTAGCACCAGTCTTTCAACCTTTCTTGGCTATATTTCTTTATTACTTTCTTTCTATACTATCTACCTTACTACTCAGACAACTTGAAAGGTAAGGAATGAACTCGAAGCTTTGTTGCATACCTCGTATGTCACACATAGTATGCATTCAAATTTTCTTGTGACTAGAATAAAAAATTTCAAATATATGTCATTAAATAAGTGAAATATGCAACTCTGACATTACTCAAAAATTAAATATCACATAATAGTAATCATTTTCTACTGGAATGCAGTATAAAAATGCTGATTTCCAATTAATTAACTACATTACAAAAATAAAAGAGCCTGGTACTCACAGGGCCATTACAATATTTAATAACATAAGGCTTTTTAAACAGTAAGTAATCAAGTTCTGAAACATCTGATATTTCATCACACAAGCTTACTGAAAACAAAGTGATACGTCGAATAGAATAGTTAAGTAAACTGTAATACACCTCTGTAAAATGACCTGTTAACATAAAACCATACTGTCAAAGAATATGAAATGGCAGGGGAACATGCTCCTGATGTAATTTACTTAAACACAGACAGCACTAGAGTAGAGTCACAATTCTGTTTTATCCATAAATCGAGATGGGGAAAAAAGTCTAAAAGAGAATGTGCCAAAATATCAAGAGTGATTAGCACTGAATTATGGGTAATTTTTACTTCTTGATACATTTTAGTTCTTTTCCGTAAGATGAAGAATACTTGTTAAAATAAAATGAATGTGTTTAATTCCTGATAACAACATATTTTACAATTTATGCTTTTCCTATACTCTAAAACGATTATGAGAAACAATATTTAAAATGTATACACAAAATTGGCCACAAGGAAAAACTTTCCCTGAAAAACACTACTTCAATTAAGGTTCACAGGGCAATATGCTATGACACCCCTGCCCTCCATACCACCTTTCCTAGGACTCAGGGACCAAAAAACGCAGTACTGCCAAAGGTGAACTGAAAATGTTTACATCTTCAATTCTCTACATAAATTCAATTTATGTTATGAATAACAACAACAAAAAAAAGAACACTGGGGAGAAAGAAGTAAAATGCGAGTTATTATCAGTTCTATTAAGGAATGTATCACCATTGATATCCTGTCCCCTGGTCTTCTACATATAAACATGTCTGAGTTCAATTTCAATTGATTAAGGAAATAAAATACTTTACAACTGATAGAGCAATTTAAAAAAAGCTCAGAATAACAAGTTGGAAAATATAATTTAAATGTGTTATTAAAAAAACGCACACTTCCAAATCATATCTAAGAAGGAACTTAAATAAGCAGTATTTCTTATTCAACAACTGCAAGCTATATTTTAAAATACGTAATATTTACCTTAAAAAAAAAAGCTGACAAGGAATGCTATAAACTATAATAAAGTGAGATAAGATTACCTTTTTACTGCTGATAATTTTTTATTACCATAATAAAACTATAATCCCCTAAAGAACTTTCTCTTCATATAACATGAAATAGTAAACTAGGGCACAGATTTTTTTTTCCTGATTTACATTAGTAAACAAATAAACTGCCTGGTTAAAAACTTTAGAATTGAAAAGAAAATATACAAGTAGAATACTTTTCAACAGACTTGACCCAGCCCTGCACTAAAACAAACAAAAAACCTTCAAACAACTACGCTATAAAGGAAGAAACTGTATTTCAGAATATTACTATACTTAATGGAATGTCCTAATCCAGTCACATTTTATAGTCAACATCTAACATATGGTCTCTCAAAAAAATAAAAAATAAAAAAAACTCTTTAAAGAAATATCACAACTGATTTACATGACTCTTCTAAATAATGAATTTAATAATTGTTATTTCTCATATTCCTGAACAACTCTCCTCTTACAATTTAAAGGAAAAAATTTCCTTTCTTGTAAAAGAGTTCAACAAATTTTAATCACTAAACACTGTCTTTTGTGTACTAATATCTCCATCTGCTGGAACAGAACTTTCTTACTATTAAAAGTTTGTAAGGAGAAAAACTTTGCAGTAGAGATTTTGCAACTACTTAGAAATAAAACCTTTTCATTGGTCACCATTTGAGGCAACTAGCAAACCAAGGCTTTACTCCAAGAACCACCAATAACTGATTAAGAATAAGCATTTATCTGGCTTTTCCAACAGTAAAGTAACTATTTTCAGAATAACAATATATTCCCTGCTGGTGAAAGAAAGCTTTACCTAACTATAGTAGGAGAATCAGTCTATGACCACGCTAACCCAGATACCCGTCTCAGTTTCACCAATGGTGGAACCGGATGTGGGTTCCCAGCATGATACAAAATTAAGTGCATAGCATCATCTACGCATTTGTACTTGAACCTATTCACTCCTTTATACCTACGTTCCCAGGTGCCAGACATACAGGGCGTAAAAGAGCAATTCCAGTGATAAAGGAAGTTATGGCAGTGCCATAAAAAAGAATGGTTCTAAATTAAAAAGACATAAAGTCCTAACAACCAAATTCAATGAGTGGGATCATGCATGAGTCAAACTCTGGTTTGGGTAAGCCAGTTATAAAAAATATTTTGGGGATAACAACAAAAACCTGAATATGGACTGGTTATTACATTAAGTATAGGACTGATCTATTTTATTCAGTGTGATGCTGCTATATAGGAAAATGCTAGTGTTTAAAGAGATACATGAACATACAGAGATGGAAGGTCAAGACATCTCTAATTTACCTAAAATAATCAACATTAAAAAATGCAATTAAATAAAAACAAAGTAAAATAGATGATAAAATAATGAAGTTCTCAAAAATCTTTGTACTTGATAACACACCTAGATTCAACAATATCAAATGAGTGAGGTTTGGACAAAACTTCCTTCAACTCAAACCAATTCAAGAACTTCTAAGATCCCCCTAAACCAAAGAGTTTCTTCAATTCTCTTTAATTTACATATAAGCTTAATTCTAAGTAACCAAACTTTTGGTTGACAGCTATACAAATGAGCCCCACATGTTCTCCATACCTCAGGATTAATATAAGAATGAACTTAAGGGTAAGGAAAAAATTTTTGTATATGTTTATTTTTAGTTAAAAAAACATTTGTTTAAAAACCCTAAAGAGTTTAACCCTAAATTTATAAAGCTCACGATATATTTTTATTCAATATTTTAAGAAAATATTTTAAAATTTTAAAGTATTTAAAAGTTACCTAACCATTTACCTTAACTATTCACAACGTCTCCAATTTCTACTTCCTCAAACCCACAGAGTCTACATTCTTGTTAGAGATGTTCATTATGATACCTCAGAGAGTTCATTATGATACCCCAAAATAATCCAAGCCTTCCACTGGTTCCTTACAAAGCTCGTAATAAAATGTATGCTGTTCATCCTGGCATTCAAGGCCCACCATGGTAGAGCCCAAACTGAGGCTGCTGGCTCTGCTCATAGCTCTCCTTCGCTCACATTTGCCATTCCACCTGAGTTTAAACACACTTTCTGAAAATCTTTCAATCTCCCATCACCACCGTTTTGACACTAGAGCACTTTCTCTTCTAGTGGAACATCCTCTACTCTCCCATTCACCTCACTAAATCCTACCATCTACTAGTACCAAGTCAGATTCTAACGCTCTCAAAAGGACTTCCTGACTACCAGAATGCTAGTGAGGGATTCTCATGAACATAAAAACTAGTGGATACTCATGTGGATAAATTACCTTTGTTTTTTTCTTTTCTTCTTAGATTCTCTACAAGCTGCCTTGCTTATCTCAATGTCCATCCTATCAAAAACAACCTAGGGGCGCCAGGGTGGCTCAGTGGGTTAAAGCCTCTGCCTTCAGCTCAGCTCATGATCCCAGGGTCCTGGGATCAAGCCCCGAGTGGGGCTCTCTGCTCCGCGGGGAGCCTGCTTCCTCCCCCCTCCCTCTCTGCCTGCCTCTCTGCCTACTTGTGATTTCTGTCAAATAAATAAAATCTTAAAAAAAAAAAAAAAAAAAAACTAAAAATATTGAAAGATACTAGATGATGCTACCTTACAGTCTGAGAAATTCTTTTGCATATAGTACCCTCCAGCCTCCCAATATTTTAATTTGAAGTCAGCAGGGTAGTTAATAATTCCATTTACATATGAAGAATACGAGGTTCAGAGAGGTTAGGTATCTTGTCCAAGATCACCAAACTAGTTAACTGCAAACTCAGGACTAAATCTCAGGTCTACTAAAGAATTCTTACTACTTGCAGCATGGTCTCATTAGTATATGGACAGAAACACAAAAAGTTAATTTTTATCTTTATGCTGGCTCACACAGTCATACATGTATACACACACACATGCTTATTACACAGTTGACACCTGAACACCTGTCCTAACAACTAGAGCATCACTGCAACAATGATGGTAGCAGCAACAATGGTAAGAATTAGATACAGTTAATTTCCAAATACCTTTTATTTGGCTTCGGTGTGATATTTTATTTCTTAGAAAGTTTATTTACCTACCATGAAGTAATACTCTTCAAATATACTTGAAGCATCAGCTGATACTCCAGATACAGCTATCAGGAATGGAGCGCAGAGGCTACCCAGGGCAGCTCCCACTTCCGTCCATCATCCTCCACCTCCAGCCAGTCCCTCTTCAGAGCTGCTACCTCTGCTATTAACCACTCTATGCTAACGTAAAAGCGAACCAAGTGTACATTCCTGACTTGAGTCACCAAACAACAGTAAACCTTTATATTAAATCTTCCAGGGGTGCCTGGGTAGCTCAGTGGATTAAAGCCTCTGCCTTCAGCTTGGGTCACGGTCCCAGGGTTCTGGGATGGAGCCCCGCATCAGGCTCTCTGCTCAGCAGGAAGCCTGCTTCCCCCACCCCGCCTGCCACCCTGCCTACTTGTGATCTGTCAAATCAATCTATCAGTCAACCAATCTTCCAGTCAGAAAGGTTAGATTTCCTCTTGAGTAGTTTTTAAAAATAGTAACTGCATTGATAATAATATCAGCAATAATAATACCAGTAGTAACACTAAATACACACTGGGTTTGTACCTTTTAAAGAATTAAGGCTCTATCCTATTGTTATTAAGAACTTTAAGTAAGAGTGTCTGGGCGGCTTAGTGGGTTAAGGGTCTACTTTTGGCTCAAGCCATGATCTCAGGAGCCTGAGTTTGAGTCCTGCACTGGGCTTTCTGCTCAGCAGGAAATCTACTTCTCCCTCTCACTCTATGCTTGCCCTCTCTTTCTCAAGTAAGTAAATAAAATCTTAAAAAATAAATAAATAAATAATTTAAGTGAATGAGCTGAAATCCTCTAAACACCTTTTCTTTCTCATTTCTAGCATCTTAACTATCACAAAAATTTAGCTCCAAGAATCTGACCATAATTTGCCCAAGTCCAACATACCACAGAATTAACACTACTCCCATTGACTTTTTTTTTCCTTCATGTTCACAACCTAAGGCAACACAGCCAACTTCTCAACACGTGGAACTATTCCGGGTTTTTCTTCTCCAGTTCCACTTATGCAGAGACACATTCACCAAAAAGATTAGAAGACAGAACTGAGGATCTACTCCAACTCTGACACTGCCTTGCCTTATGATGTGGACGAGTCACAACCTCTAGACCTCAGTTTTTGCACCTAGAGTACGACGATTTCCATGTACTCCCAGGTCCCTCACAGCTCTCAAATTCCATGATCTTTTGATATTATTATTATTGTTTTCCCTACACAAAATGGCATCCAAGAAATGTTTTCCACTTTTTGTTTTTTTTCATATATAAACCTCCTCAAATACTCTTTGTAAAACCATTCTGAGTGCCCGTATTATGACACTAACAATTAAGGAAAATAAAAATTTCAGAATTTCATAAAACTTTGCTTTTTTACCAGCACTTTCCTAATACTCTTAAATGTAGTAAATATATATATATATATACATGTTATATATTTTTATTAGACTTTCCTATAGATTTTAAACTCTTAAGTTAGCTTAAAAGCCCCAAGTTTCCAATAATCTGTAACTGACCTGATCTTTACAACTTGTCCTGCATGAAAGCCAAAACCAAGGTGTTTACTTAGGACCTGCTAATAAGATCCTTTTCCACTATTAATACACAATCATTTCAATCCTGGGGCCAAGCAGGTATTTATTTCATTACTTCAAAAATCATCCTTGTTCTAAAACTTCACCAGCCCTAGCACCCCAAATCTGAAGGATTTAGGGCCAGCTCACATTCACTGCATGTCTCCCTCTATATACATCCATGCCTACACATGTGTGCACACACAAGCCCTTTCCTTATTACCATGGTCATTTACGTGGGACCACTTATGGATTTAACTACATTTTGATATTTTTTTCTGATACCTCAGCACCCTTGAAAAAGCATCCAAACTGACATATCATGCTTTATCATAAATGTGATAGAAATATGAGAATAAACTGATTCATTTCACAAGTTGCAAAATTCAGTTTAATAAAACATGTAAGTTAGAATCACTATACAAGGCAACATTATGAACATAAAATGTTTATTTTGCTACACTTGATAGGACTGCTGGAATTTCAAACTAGAGCGGCTGCTTCAAGAAACTGAAAAAATGAACCACTAAGTACAATCATTTGCTTGTTAATTACAAGAATTTTGGATAAACCACCTATCTTCTACAAGTTATGTATCTGTTAAAAATTCATGACTGATTTACTTTACAACACTGTTAGGGCTAAAGCAGTAGAGTAGACTGCTTTTAAGAGGGTTAAATTAGCTGAAAACCTAGATTATCAGTCTTCTAAGTAAAGGCACTTAAAAATTAGCTTAAAGAAACACCTGTGTTTAAAAAATTACTATTTGTGTTACATAACTGTAACTGCCGCAGAAGTTTATGCTCTGCTTTCTTCTAAACTAAAACCACTTAAATAGTCCTTCTTTATCCTGAACACATCAAAGCAGCACTCGGGGACCTGGAATCTTTTTCCCATATACTGTGTTTTACTGAGTACAAGACCTACATATCAGCTACATGTTGACTTTTATAGGTAACTGACCAGGGAAAAGGTTTACCTACATAATTCCATAAACACCAAAACTTTTAAGAGCTGCAATAAGCACTGACAGCTTCTCTCTGCTTACCGACTGATAGATATGATTGATAGATAAACTTTGTATAAGGACTGGCTGAAAACTACTGCCCAAGTAAAGCAATTTTACCTTTCTAATTCTCATTCACACCAAAGGTACTAAAGTAAAATGAAGATAAAAGCTTCCTGAGAACAAGCACTGCAAGTAATATTTTAAGATCTCTAAAAAATATCATTAATAAAATACACATACCTTTATTCTAATTGCCCAAAACTATCACCAATTATTACATAACTGGCTTAATCCCGTATTTTAAATAAACAGAAATCAAGAGGATAACAATGTCAACCTATTTATTAATTCACCAAACATCTGAGAGTGTACCAGGGAATGAAGTGGGCACTTTCAAGGAACTAATTCTAATAAGGGTAGGCAAACACAAGAAGAGATAGTATTACAACATGAAGTATGATGATAACTACAGACATTAATACTTAACACACAATGGATTATATTTACAGTCAATTTTCATAACACAAACAAAACAAAATGCATTCACTAAGAAAAGCTTAATGCCATGCTTGCTTCCTATTAAATGAAAAAAAAGAAGCTAGCTATTTTGGGCCCCAAAACTAAAATGCCAGTTTTTAAAAGGGGTATAAGCATTCCCTAACAGTGCCCATGAAGGGAAAAACACAGTATCTTGATGTCCAAAAAAAAAAGGGGGGGGGGAATCAGAAAAAATAATGAAGTCCTGTCAATCACAAAAATAAAAAATTGGTACATAATATAATTCTGACTTCTTGACATAGGCTCTTTCACTATCCTGACCCTTTGGCACTAAAATAGATCCTTGGATATCTTCATAGTATCTGACATACCAATGGCAGAGAGTTGTTCAATGGACTCAGTCACTTAAGTTATCAAACGAATAAAACTCAAAAAAGGCACAGCATTTTCCATCTCCAACAAAGACAAGTTTTACTTGTAACTGCACCATCATAAATCAAATTGCATTAACTGTAATAAATTTCTCAAGTAAATTAAAAGATGTTCCAGTCAGATTTTTGAAAAAGCTGTTCCTATGACCACACTGGTTTAATTCTCTTAAGGGCTAAAAAGGTCAAAAAAACAAAACAAAAAGCTTACATATCTAAATATATTGGCCTCAAAAAAGTGCAGGAAAAAAGATGCCCAATAAAGACGGTGGTGTGTGGGTTTGTGTGTGCAGGGGGTTGGGGGGGGAGCACACTTGTCTTTTGTCAAGGAAATCTAGTTCCTTTAAAAAGTAAACAAAACACCATTTTTTTTCTTATGAAAAACTGAGGCACTTTCCAATCAGCTTCAGGACAGTGACAAGTGAGGGGATAATAACAGATATATAATGTGTACAAAACATTAAAAACCCAAATTAACTTTTCACTTTATATTCCCAAAGCCACTTAAGAAAAGGTGCTCCTACCAAACACACCAGCAAGTGCGATTAGCAAAGAGACCTATTTCTATTAATTCAATCACATTTTATCCTTGGGAGTACAGCCTTTACTACGAAACATGTAAACTGAATAAAGTTAAGAAAAAGGAATCACCTTCTGCCTCACTGAATGTACATGTACATTGAATATATACTCTGCCTAAAGGGAGTTAAGCTTCAGAAGTGCAGAATGAAGGTTGGATAAAATGACCAAGGATACAAGTTATTTCCATTATTACTTTACAGAGCTGGTGACACCCCCTGGGTGAGGAGAAAAATAATGGAAGGACAACTAATTATAAATACCACGTCCTTCTCTCATCACTATTAATTCAAAGGGCTACTGTACAACTGCAAAATTTTTCTCCCTAAAGAACAGATTAATTACTTCAACTTAAGTAAATAAAATCTTTGTTAAAGAGACTGATTACTGTCAACAATGCTCCAGAAAAAAACGTTAAAATTTTAATAAACTCATATAGCAAATTCTCTTAATACCAACAAATAACCATATTAATTTTTGAAACAAAGTTTTCTGTAGACAAGATATCTCCTCTGCAAAAAAATTTTGAAGTTTAAGAAAACCAAAGGCATAAAATATTTTCAACATTGAATGAATAAATGGAAATAAACATTAACATGGAAAAATGTTAACAAGTGAAGCAAGTTTTCATTTAAAAAAATTTTTCCCCACATTTTTAAAGGAGGGAAAGAAAACTGAGGTCAGAAAGGAAATTTATTAACGCCCCCAAAAGACCATGAGAAAATGAAAATGCATTTTCAAATCAGAAATGCAGAATGTAGTCTTTAACATGTTTGCTCATTTTTTCTGAACCACACACCAATTTTTCAAATACTTACGGAAGATTTAGGCTAGCCTTACTTATAATACATACCATGCATTTTTAATTTTCCCATCAGCAGCTTTAACCTCCCTCTGCCTAAAAAATGAAAACTCAAAATCTGATTTTAAAATCCCTAGTTCTTCCCTTCCCCCCATCTGGAATTTTTAGTCTAACTAATTTCATTTCTGGCCTTCTCAATTCCAATTACAATACTTTATAAAAACAGAATTTGCATTCAAGTACCACTGTTGCATGACTTTCATTTTCATGACAAAGGAAGTTTTTTTTTTAATTAAAAATTTGTGGTAACTGCTCTTTCCCATGGATGGTCCGAGTTTTCAGTTTGGAAACTTCTCTTCAGAAAACAGTTTAAGACTTTAAAACCCCGGTTTTATGTGTAATCATCTACTATGTCCAACGAAAGATTCTTAAAGTATTGAAAACAACTGAAATTACTCCCTTTATGTGAGTGGTTCAACCCAGAAAGCACTCACAACTTAAAAGCACTGTGAAGACACTTAGAGGAAAGTCTGACAATTCCTACACCTCCTTCCTACCCCAGACAAAAAAATAAATCCAAAAACCAAAAAGAAAGTCCATAGTCAAAATATAGGCTAAAGATGAACTTGGCATGGAATTGAAATGCTCAAACTAAAGCATTCAAGTTTGAATCAACTAAGAAAATAGAGCACACGTAAATCCCAAATTTGCAACTAGCCAAATAAAAGTTCTCAGACAAGCAAATTTTTTGAAATCTACTCTAAAAATTATTTTAATAGGATTCTGAAATAATCATTCAAAATTTCTAATTATGAGAAAATACATCTACTCCAAGTCCAGTACCTTAACTTGGTTTAATTAATTATCAACCTAAAACTTACAGCTTTATCTAAATTGAAGAAATTTTTCCACCAATCATATGGAAGAGGAAAAATGTAACTCCTAACCACAAACAGAAGTCATGATTAATTTGTTTTAGACAATGACAGGCCACAAAAGGGGCAAAGCAAGTTGCCAAATTTTCAGAATAAAATCTGGCCCCCAAAAAAGCGATACATTTCAAAAAACGTATTTTTCTTAAGTTAAATTAAGTTTATTATAAGACTAACAATTAGAGGAAGCAGCTTATTCCACAGTAAGGAATAGCCCCTTTTCCTGTGTGTTTGTACTGGTCTGATTAAAAAAAAAAAAAAAACAAAACAATCAAACTTCCTAGTCATTATGCTGTCCATTTTAAACATCCCAGCTACCACAAAGAAGCAATCTTTACTTAGGCTGGGGACTTGAAAAGGCTAAAATTCAAGATAGACCAAGATAAGGGATGGAGTAAACCACAATAAAAGAAAAAAAAAATCATTTAGAATGTACCATCCTCAGCTAGTGATCTCCAAGTTTTAAAATGCAAATGGTTATGATTTCCAACTACAGAGGAATCAACAAAAAACCTTTGTTAAGAGATCATGACATAAGTGAAATTCTAGATTTCGAAGATTACAAATTACTGAAGCCAACATTAGAAACTTGAACAGAAAACAATTCCAAATTATCATTTAGAGATTTTAGATCAACATAAAAGCAAAGTGTGAAGCCTTTCAGAACTAATCAGGAGAAACTCAAATTATGTATGTTTTTAAACAAAATACGCATAAAGAGAAAATACTTCCAATTTTTTATAACCTATGTCATTTGATTAAACTCAATATTTTAATATAAAGAATGCAACTTTAGCCCTAAATATTGTGAGACCCATTTTCATTTTAATGTCTATGAAAGATTTCTTCTAAATAACTGTACTAAAAAAAGAAACCTTGAAAGAAATTTTTAGAAATACTACTAAAACTTTTAATTTTACCACAATATCCCATGGCAGAAAAAGCATATTGCTTTTGAAATGTAACAAAATTGTTTCTATAATTTTAAAGAATGTGTTCTCAGTGTTTGCAAATACATTATGTATTATAACTCCACAAAATGACACATAAAATGATTTATTGTGATTTAAATTTCAACTAAACTTAATACAGATCCGATTATTGAGTACGTTATACACATTTTGCTCCAAACATTTCTCACGTTTAAAAAAAAATAACTGGCGCCCCTTAGCGCTCACATTTGGAAATACTCAATTTAAGAGTCCCAGCAATTTTTTTTTTTTTTTTTTGACATTCCAGAAAGTTTTCTGCCTCCACAATCTTTCAAATGCCAACACAAATAGAAAAAGCAGAACCCCTTAAAGGGACAGCTCGAGTTTTTCTGGAGCAATATGAAATAAACAGATTTGCTGTTTCAACAGTGGAAAAAGCACATTCCAGTAAGGTTACTGCTGCTGTGTTTAACATACGTAAGCAAAAGCCAGGCCGCAGTAATACCTAACAATTTCGTACTTTTAAAGTTGTTTCTATGACTTTCTTGACAACAAAAACTCCTGGGATTCTTCTTTAACCATCTTTAACCACGGAGACATTTCCGGTCTTTTGTTCTTCGGTGACATTCCAACTCTCTATGCTTCAGATTCCTTCTCCCTAGTTCTACAGGAAAGATCTCGAAATTCCTGTGAAGAATCTAAAATCCACTGGTCAATTCTGTAAGAGTTCTCAGCTTCAGGTCCTCCGGTATCGCTTCTAAGAGAGAACTCCTGGCTCCTCGACTTCCAGAGCAGACCGTTTTGCTGGTCAATCGTCCGTCCCCAGGCGCTCGCAGAAACGCACAGCCCCGAGAACCCAGTAATCCGGAGCCACGCCACCAGAACTTGTTCAAGAAATTCCAGAGTTGGCCCAAATTAATCTTCTTGTCGTGCTTCGCAGCGCGCAGCTCTGCGCCAACGAGGCGTCGCTGAAACTTTTCCTCGCGGCTCCCCTCGCCCCTGCACACGTCTTCGGCTCCTGCGCCGCAAAGGCAGGCGGCGGCGGCGGCGCAGCAGCTCCCCGCCCGAGTTCTCTCCGGCCCGACGACGTCGACCTCCGTCCTCGCGGGACTTCGCGTCCACACCCCCGCCCGCCCCAAGTGAAGTTAAACTCCCCAACAGTTCTCGCTTCCCCAAACAAAAGGACACAAAGTGCTTTCCGCTGTCATGCTGTCCTGGCCCCGGGCTAAACCAGCTCCACTTTCGCTCTCCCGCGGAATTCCTTTAAATCACCGGCCCCGCGCTACTCCCCCCGAGTGTCCGCGAGCTGCACAAACTCCAAAAAAGCAAAAGCCCCGCTGGATCCTCCACTTGGGGAACCGGCGGCGTCCTCCGGGAGGGACCCCTCCGGGAGCGCCCCGGGGCCCATGTCCTTCAGGCGCCCGCGGGGCGCGGGGCGCGGGGCGGGCGAGGCCGGGCTCCTCTCGCGCAGGCCCGCCAAGCTCCCGGCCGTCGCGCTGCTCGCAGGCGCGGCTGGAAGCCGGGGCCGCGAGAGGGCTCGCCCTGCAGCCTTCCCCGGCGCACCAACTTGGGCGCCGGCCGCGCGAGGCCCGGGATCTCGGGTCCGGGGGGTCTCGGGTCCGGGGGCGGGGGTGGGGGGGCCGAGCGTCCCGCCGGCGCGTCCCGCCCGCGCCCCGCGGCCCCGACCCGCCCGCCGCCGCGCCCCGCGAGCCCGGCCTCGGCGCCGCCTCCATGCGCCCCGCCCGGGCCTCTCCGTCCCCGAGCGCACGGGCCCCGCCGGCCGCGACCTTCCCGCCCTCCCCACACGCTGGCGGGCGTCGGGTCCCGGGAAGAGGGGCCGCCGCCCGGGCGCGGGCCGCGAGGGGCCGCCGAGGAGACTCACCTTCGTCCAGCAGCCGCTCGAGGTGGTTGAAGATCCCGCAGAAGTTGGGCAGGCTGCTCATGAGCTTCTTGTCGTTCATCAGCTGCATCAGGTAATCTGGGGTGGGCTTCGGCTTCTCCTTCGTTTCCATTTCCCCGACCATATTCCAGGCTCCGCAGCTCACTCCGCCCGCCGCCGCCGCCGCCGCCGCCGCCGCCGCCGCCGCCGCCGGAGAGGAGGGAGGGGCGGGGAGCCCCGGCCGCCGGCCGCTCGGGACTCGGCGTCCCGCTCCGCTCCGCTCCCGCGCCGGGCGCCGGGGCGGCCGGACCGCGCGCTCGCCGCGCTCTCCCCGCCCCCGCAGGCACTTTCCGCCCGCGGCCCGACGCGCTCCCGGCCCGCCGCCGCTCCTCGGCCGCCGGCTCGGCGCGTCCCTCACGAGGCCGGCGGGCGGGAGGCGGGTCTCCGCGGGCCGAGTGCGGGCGCGGGCCGCTCGGCGCCGGACGAGGAGGAGCCGGGCCGCCGCCGCTCGCTCGCTCGGCTGGTCGCGCCCGCTCAGCCGCCGCCGCCGCTTCTGCCGCGGGCTCGGGGTCTCTCTGGGCTGGTCCCCGCCGCGGCCGCCTCTGCCGCTGCCGCCGCGCTCTGACTCCGCTCCTCCTCTTCCTCCTCCTCCTCGCCGCCTCCTCCTCCTCCTCACTCACTTGGCGGCGGAGTTCGCCTCAGTTCAGGCGGCGCTGCCAGCGGCGGCGGCGGCGCGGGGGGAGGGGCGGCGGCGCGGGGAGGGCCGGGGGCGGGCGGCGGGCGGGGCCGCGCAGGGCGGCCGTTAGCGGGGCCCGGCCGGCGCGCTCCTCCTCCCGCCACCGCCCCCCGCAGCCCCCGGCCCGGGCGCCGCCGCCGCCGCCGCGGCCGCCGCGACGTCTCCCTCCGGCGGGGTGCGTGACGGAGGCGGCGCCCGGCGAGCCCGGCCTGGGCGCCGGGCTGGGGTCTCCGCCGAGGCGGGCGACCGTGGCGGGAGGGACGGGTGCGGGGCCGACGGGTGGGGGAGGGCGCCGGGTGGCGGTGCTTGCGACTGGGGCGGGGGCGAGGGCCGCGCCGCTTCGCGCTCCCCGCCGCCGGGCCGGCTCGCCTGGCGGGCGCGGTCGCGCTGTGGCGTTAGGGGAGAGGGATGGCATGCGGGCCGCGCCAGGGCTGCGCCCGCCACCGCACGGTCCCATCCTCTCCTGCGTTACTATAGTTTTTTTAAAAAATCCTCTCGTCCGTTCTCACCCCCCACCCCACCCCAAAGAAAAGAATTTTTTTTTAACGTCCTGTTGCTTCACGGGGGACTTTCGGGGTGGGCATCACGTGGCCCGACACGTAGCCGTAAGGCCCGAGAGCGCGTGCGCGCGTCGAGTCAGGCGGCCACGCCCCTTCCGAGGGTCGCTCCGCCCCTGCCGGGGCCCCGCGAGCGAGGGGGGAGGGGCAGGGCCTGCCGCGCGCCTGCGTGGGGCGGGCCGGGGCCGGGGCGGGGGCTGGCGCGGGGGCGCGCCGTGGGGGGAGGGTTGGAACGGCAGGGCCGTCGGACCCCCAAATGGCGGGGTGGGGGCTAGAAGCTGCGGAATCTTCGTTCCCGGGTGTCGAGTTCTCCCCTGTAGGACGCGTTCCCGGGGGGCTCAGATTACTGCTCTGTCGTTGGTGACACCGCACGAAGACATGCCCACCCACCCACCCCCGCCGGCGTCCCCGCGGTCCTCCGGCTTCGAGAGCCACCGCTGCGGGAAGGAGCCTGACGCGCCGTGGGTTCCGCGTGGGCGCCCCTCGTCGCCCCGACGGCATCGCCACTACCTGTGCAGTACCTGGCCCAGTGGCGGGGCACGCCTCTAGGGACAGGGTCTGCCGTGATGCAGCGTGCGTTATTCTGAGACTAGGCTGCAGTCTGGAGCAGGCACCGAGCTGTAGGAAATACGGAGGGGGACGGGGACGTGAAGGGGGGATGATGCTGCACTCCGTGATGGCATCAGCGTGCAGTTTTGAAATGCAGCCGGAATAAGATCATGTACCGAGTTCGAAAAGTGGAAGTCTACGTTCACATTTGCCCACTTGTAAAAAAATGATACAATGAGCAGGAGGGTTTTCCTTGTGGTATGATGGATTTCAAATATTTAGGTTTGTTTGGGAAAGATTTCTGAAGTGCAACACTGTAGCTCTCTTTGGTTTATAGAATGTTGTCAGTCGCAAAATCTGCATCTGCATTCTCCTGCAAGCCTATTATGACATGTTCAATAAATGTAGACGAAATCTAACATCAAACTGACCGCGGTGAGAGCGACAAGTGGCTGAAATCTGTTAATCATGTCTACTCTGTTTTAACTGGGAAGAACTTACATGGGGGTTTTTTGGTAAAATTTTAACTTCATAGAAATTCTGAGGAACACTTAAGTTTGAGTTGTATTGAAACTAGCTGAATTTTGAACAAATACTCTTTGAGTAGCAAGTAGCTTCTGTCCTGTTCATTTGAGGAACATTGTTTCTAAATTTAAGCTACTTTGGTAGAGGAAATGGAATTGCCCTGCAGACAAAGTGGACATTGAAAACATTTAACTCTAAAATATTTTAAGTTCTCCTACTTCCATTGCCATAGAATATTCGCCTACTCAATTACCAATTTAAAGGAAGGATTTTGTAAATGCGCGATTTTCTAAATGCAGGATTTTGATTAAAAATAAACCTGTTGCCTCTTTAGAAACTAACCTATGCTACTTCAGTATGTAGCAAAATGATAGGTATTTTAAAGAGGACTGAGCTATTCAAGTAGTTTGATAGTGTAAAAGATTTCATTCCCCTTCTTAATCAGTTTCCTTATTTAGTAAGCTCCCAGGCCCAGTGCTAAATCCTTTACATGTATATCTCATTTAATTTTCAAGGCAACCTTGTAATTTATGTGTGCTATTATCCCTGTTTTATGTAAGGGGAAACACAAGGAGAAGGAGGTTAAGTGATGTTTGCCAAGCTCATGTCCTGGATCGGGGGATTCAGTTCCACCTACATTTTATCCGAAAGCCTATGTTCTAAACCCCTTTACTAATTCTATCCAGTAAGTCAGGTTGAAACTTTTAATGATGTTCCACCATTGTTGATGGATAGAAATTGCAATTTCATATGGCTCACCTGATTCTTCTGGTAAGCCATCTTCTGGTAAACCAGATCAGAGTTAAAGAATAATCAATATTCATGTCCCACATATTAAATCTCATGTGGCTATAGCATTTATAATAGCTGCTATGTGTTGCCTTTTCAGATATACATAGATCACTTCTCTGCTCACAGTTCTTCTGCGTTTCTCCTCTCAGATGAAAAACCTAAGACCTTATCAAGTCCTTCAAGACCCCACATGCTCTGGCCCCTGCTGCCTCACAGCCCTTGTTTCTCTCTTCCCCCAGCACACTGAGCTCTCCCTCCGGAATTCCTTCCCATCTTTAAACAGGCCAGGCATGCTTTCCGCTCCAGGATTTTGCACCTGGTGTATCCTCTCTTTGCAGAGCATTCCTCTCGCATCTGTAAGCCTGCCTCCCACACTTTCTCAGGTCTTGCCAGAGAAGGTTCCCCTTACCACCCTGGATAACACATGCCAAGTACACATACGCTCCTTTTATATTCTATCTGCTTCCACCCCCACCATTTTGAATCTTTTTATAACATTTATTTCTACCAGACATGTTCTATGGGAAAATTTGCCTCTCCCCTCCCCCTACAATGTAAACTCCAGAAGAGCAAGGGCTTTATTTTGTTCTCTGTGGCATTCCCAACACCTGGAACAGAACAGTACATGTAGGCACTCACTAAAAATATATTCAAAAAAGTATTAAGTAGATCTTCACCAGAAACTGTGCAAACCCCTTACCTATATTCTTTTGATCCTTCCAGCAAACATTTTGGATAGATGTGAATAGCCAGACTTCAGAGGAGAGGTAGTTGGTGCTTCAGAGTAGTAAGCAATTGGTCCCACGCAGGCAGAACCGGGTCCATTCGGGGAGATGCCTCTGGAGACAACCGTGCTACCCACCATACCCCTTCCTTGTCTCTCTCACACTCCTGCCTCAGACCTTTTGGGTATATCTTACCCCAATTAATATTAACATGTAAATTAATATTAATAAATTAACATGTAACAAGTGCATGAAGAATACAAAAATTGTTGGGATATATCAGTTGACTCCAAGAAGCTTAAAAATCTAAGAGTTACTATGGAAAGACTCGTTAATCAACATTATTACAAAATAGCTTTACAATATTCACAAGTTACAATGCACACATGGTGAGCTTCATGTTGAAGATCTCTATAATAGTGTTTTCACTATGAAAGACTATGTCATTTAATAGGTTGACACTAAAACTGTTTCCACATCTAACATCAGTAACTAAACATGAGTGGAAATATATTTTCTGTTCTCTAAAATTTGATTGGCTTTTATTTGCTTATTGCTATTCTTGACATTTAAAGTAGAAAACTTGAATATTCCAAATATTTTTTATCTTCCATCACCTTGGAGTTCTGTCAGGAACTAAAATAAAATACTCTTCTTCGGACTTAAGAATCCAATCTTTGATGGCCTTGTGTCCCAAATGTGTTTGTGTTTTTGTTTTTGTTTTGTTTTTTAATCTTTAATCTTTAAATGCTCCTACAATGGAGTGGGGCTTTCCTATAATCTTTTGTTTGTTTATTGTCTTATTTATGTTTCTTTATTATCTTAGTAGATTTCTCAAGTGTCCTTTTCAGTTGTGAGATGTCTTATCAGTCACTATTTTGGAAGGCTGAAAATGAGACTTAATTTCTTAATGAACAAATATTTGAGTACCTAGTATATCGAAAGACTGTCACGAACCCTAAGGCTAAGCTGGGAGTTAGGATCACATACGGATGAAAAGTTAACTAATAAAAGCAAGTGGTAAAGACAAAATGTCCTAAGAATGGAAATGAGCACTACCACTCGGGGCCTGGGAGCCTAAGCAACACAGCCCTGGGAGGTGGGGGGTATGGACAAGAGCTCGGTCAGGCTGCAGAGCAGGATTTCCAGAAAGAGTAGTAGGTGCCAGTTTTGGGTTGGCCTCAAATGTCAAGCTAAAGTGTTCATGGAGAAGAGCATTGGGAATTTTTTAATACAAGGAAATGGATTAATCAAGCAATAACATGGATCCCTTTCAGTGAGGCATATTTATATAATCTCTTAGTGCAAATGTACCATTTGTACAATGAAAGGCATTGCTCTTCACAGCTGTTCTGTTAATTGTGCTGCCTTTTAGAACCACTAACATGATAGTTGCAGATGTAATACTAACATTTAGCTTAAACCACTGCACAGTGGTTAAATGTGGACTGATGGTGTAGAGTTTCTACTCATTTGACCCTACATGAAACTTGAGAGGGAAAGACGTTCCCAGCCAGGATGTAGGCTTGTGCCAGGTAATCCCATCTTCATTCCACACTTGAACAGAAACTTCAACTAAAAAATAACCATCTGCTAATTATAGGAATATGAGAGTAAATTAAAAATGTGTTTTGTTTTGTTGTTGTTGTTGTTGTTGTTGGTGTTGTTTTAAAGATTTTTTTTATTTGACAGAGATCACAAATAGAGAGGCTGGCAGGGAGGGGGTGGTGGGGAAGCAGGCCCCCTGCTGAGCAGAGAGCCTGGTGCGGGGCTGGGTCGCTGGATCCAGGACCCTGAGATCATGACCTGAGCAGAAGGCAGAGGCTTAACCCACTGAGCCACCCAGGCGCCCCAGAATGCATTTAGTTTTGATCAACTTTCAGACTGATTCATGGGTTTACGATTGCAAAACGATTTCCATAGTGTTCCCCTGGAGTTGTTGATTTTCTGTTTTTTCCCTTCGAGATCTGACTCATTCAGGATGGACCTGTAATTAGACTTTTTTTTAACATATTAAGCAGATACAGAGTGATTCATAATCTATGCATTAGGGTTTTGTTTTGGTTTGGTTTTTCAAATGTACCCTTTATATATTTATTTGTTTTAAGTAAACTCTGCCCCCAACTTGGGCTTCAAACACATGACCCCAAGATCAAGAGTCACATCCTCTACCAACTGAGCCAGCCGGGGACCCACCCCTCTCTGTGTTAGTTTTAAATAACTAATGTGAGTAAACATTTTTTGTGAGCAAGGACATGCCTACTCATGTCCAAGTCATTTAATCAAATACCACTGTCCTTTACTAAAATTTAACTTATAGCCTAAAATGCTGCATTTTTCCTGTACATTTTTCCTGTAATTACTGTGTATTTGTACTTTCTAAACAGTTTTTTATAAGATCAGAACGACAAGAAGAGGACTGACATTTATAGAGTCCCTACGAACTGTTAAACACTTTGGTTATGAGCTCATTGAGTACCTGGCAGCTTCGAGTTAATTATTACCCCTATTTTATAGTGAAGAAGCTGAGACTCAGAATTAACCAAGTGATGTGACTCTTGTGACGCAGTTAGTAAATGCTGGGAACCAGATTCAAAGCAAACCTCCTAAGTCCTGAGCGACTCACAGCACACTTCTGGCCGTTCTGTCAGTTAAATTTGGGTGCCCCAAAGCTGTGTCTTGAAATGACTAAAATACTGTCCTCTCTGAGTCCGTCTTCTTTCAGTATCCTAACCAGTGGTGATGTTGAATCTTTTTCAAACATTAAATTCCTACATCCTGCTGAAATGCGGGTGTCCTATAGAGAAGAGATTGCTGTGTTGGGTATAAAAAGCCCTTATTCTATCTTAATGAGCTGTGCAACACCAAGTAAGTAATATTGTCTCTGACATGTGAACTGAGCAATCTCAGAAGGCTTTGAAGTTCTAAAATTCTGAGATTCTAAATAAGATGTTCTCACCATATCAGCAAGCTGATTGTGTTGGAATTTGATTTCTGTGCCTAGGATAACCCCATGCACAGATGGGCGGTCATATGATGGCAGTAAGAAATCTGTTTAAAATTCTTAGGTGTCATTTTTGCTCTGCTTACTGAAAAAAAAAAAAAAGGTCATATTTTTGGATATTGGTGTTCCTTAGACAATATAATACATTTGACTGAAATTCTTACATTTTTATAATTAACAAAAGGTTAAAACCAAAAAATTTCTTTTTTTTCTTCCTTTCTCTCTCTCTCTCTCTCTCTCTCTCTCTTTTTTTCTTTAACATGTTACAACTGAAAAAGTGGAGCCCTACAAAATCATCTCTAGAGTTCCTAGTGGAGAAACTTACCACTCCAAGGGCGTAACAATTCCTGGAGAGTAGATTCCAGGCCTTTTCCTCTTTCTGCTCTTCTGATGGTTTACACATCGTCTTCTTTCGGTAGTAACCTGTCCTGAGGGAATAGAAGAAAACAAGAAAGAAAAAAACTTAGACCTACTTGGTCTCTAGGGAGGGCAGGCAGCTGTGTAAGCTGCTCCCCAGTCCAGAATACTTACCTGAGTAAATAGTAGCATCAGAAAACCCTTGCCTCCGGTGACACAGGGAAGACAAAAGGGGAAGAAGAGGCCTCCGCGTCTGCTACTGTGCGAACAGTTTTTGCAGTGCGATTCCATGATTCCTAAAAAGCCCTTTGGAGTGTGAGATGCCTATTCCCACCCCGCAAGAACCATACCATTTGTGGCAACAGGGGCCCGGGCATCCATAGTCCCCCCCCCAATCTTTACTAGGTCAGAAAACAAGTACCTCCTGTTTTAGTATAAAAGAGGCTTTGTCAGAATCACTTTAAGTATAAGGTTAAAAGCAGTTATTCACAGCACTGATACTCAATCAGTACACAGCGGTAAACGTTCTCCATTTTTAAATGTTGAACTATTTCCACACCACTCTGGGCCTAGTTCCTTCTCATAGCCACACTGCCCTGCCCTTCCCGCCGAAGCCCCAGGAATCCCTCTGACCCAGCAACTGAAGAGTGATGCTTGGTGCCTGGCTCCCAGCGGGGCTGACGGCCACTTGTCAAAAACGTTCTGAATAATACTTACATTTGCATCAGTTTATTTGCATATTTGGAAAACTTCTCATTTCTTATCTTCATGTCCATTAAATCTGAGTTTTACTCAGATTTACAATTGTGACTAAACCGAATTTTTCTGTTGAAAATATGTATACATATACAGACTCTTTGGGCATATATCCAAGTTTAGAAAGAAAATTTATGAAAATCATATTTAGCCAGTTATAATGAAATACCGAAGTTTTCTGTTTTACTTTCTATTTTCCACCAAATAATGGTTTAATAAACAGGTTGTTGCCAGAGCTGAAAAATGATTACTTTCTCCTCACGGAAAACTCTGATATTTCACTCCATAAGGAGTACCTCTGTTCTGCTCTCTCCTCTGTCCTGGATAGCTGTTCACGCTCCTTTGCTGAACTCACAAGCAATCCTGATGATGCCAGCATTTACTATTTCCTAATTATTCTGTCCAAGCCCATCTATAAAAATGTGTGACAGTTACATTTTGTAGACCTTCAAGGGCCACCGACCTGATGAACAGGCATTGGTGGCAGTGTTTTCCTCATACCCGTTGGTAGTAAGCATGGTTTTTCAGATGGAAATAAAACGCAGCATAGTGAAATGAGTAACACGTTTGTTTAACAGTTCTAAAACGGGTGCCCTGTATTTATAGTGCGAGCCTGGAATTAAGTAGTGGGGAAGTGCCCGCTGAAACTGTGACAGATGGTGGAGTGCGGCCTCCCCGCCCCACCCCCCACCTTCTGCCCCTGCGGGTAGCGTTTCTCTGTCCAGGTAAAGCTTCTTCAGGGAACAGAAGGGGTGTGGGGGGGGGGGGGGTTGGTGGATCAAGAACACGAAACTGTTATATCCTGAAATGAGGAAAGAGAAAAAGACTTGCGTTCACAGAGTTCAAAGACAGTTTTGTAAACTGTCCCATCAGCGGACATGCCAGCAATAATCCTAACTCCCCCTCCAGGACCGGCTTCCTCTTGGCCCGCCTGGCCACGGGTGGGAGAGGAGGCAGGCCCTTCTCTGCAACTGGAATCCTTGACCTCTGAGGACCCAGAGCCAGACTTGACTTTCTCCAGTCCCTCAGCCGACCCCATTCCAACATTAATCGGGGCAGGTGCCTGATTAGAGGAAGGCGCCTTCCACTTAATCAAAGGGCCCCAACCAGACCCTGTCTCTCCCCTCGGGAAAGGGAGTGGCCAGGCCTCCTTGGTATCAGGATCAGGGAGAAGGAGGCCTTTCTCTCTGGGCTCAGACACTTGGTGTCTAATGAGTACTTCCTTCCACATCGTGAAAATATGAAATAATAGCGCCTTAGCCACACTACATAACTACCTGCCAAGCCATAGAAATGCTTTTCTCACAGATGACATAGATGAATCGTCTTTAAACCGAAGCAAGGAGATAAAGCCCTAAGACATTCACTGTGAAGTGTTTGCTGGCCCTTGGCGGAAGCACTGAGCACGGGGGGTCCAGCGTGGCAGCCACCGATGTCCTGGGCTCATATCTCGGCCCTGCCACTTACCAGAAGCTACTTCAACTATGTACGCCTGTCCTCTCACCTGTAAATGGGGTCGTGCAAGCGAAGGATGGTGTTGGGATCACGGGAGTAAATGAACATGACGTGCCCAGCAAAATCGCTGGCACACAGTAGCTTTTAGTAAACAGAAACCTAAGAGTGAGCTCTTGGGATAGCTCCTATGTGGATGCACGTGGGTTTTTAGAAAGTGGGTAAATAACTCTATTTGCATTGAAATTGCATCCATAAAACTCAAAGGTACTTAGTCATCAGTTTCCTGTCTTCCTATTGCACAAACCGTTTCCTGTTCCCAGGACTGCTGACACCAGGAAGTAAAAGGACAAAGGACCTGATGAAAAGGAGCCTTGATCCTCCCAGGCTGGCTGTGTTGTCCGCAGCAGAGACCAAAGATGGAAAGCTGGCCCGGGGCCCCCAAGCTCTTCAAGACCCAGTTTTCAGCTGCCAGACAGTAGAAAGAGCTCGGAAGCAGCGGGGCGAGTGAGGAAAAGGAGGCTGCGTCCCTCCCTTTCCTGCCCTGCTGACAACGGAGCAGACAGGTAGGGGGGCCTGGAAGGTCCGGGACAGGGTGGACAGGCACTGTCCAGACTCGCAGGAGCTCACAGAACCCTGGGATCCCACCGCTGTGTTCTAACACCGACAGTTGCCGACTAACCCCAGGTTTAAAAATGTGATGCCCGAGCACCTGTTTGGCTGCCTTAGGCCAGTTCGAGGGCCTTCTCCAGTCCATGCACGGGTGGCCACAGCCAACAACACAGGCAAGTGAACAAGTAGGGTGTCTCCTAGCAGACATTCGGTAAACAAAGCAACGAGCACCCCCCCCCCCTTTTAAAATCAGACGCCATGGGAAAAAATTGCTCATGTTTTGAGGAACTTCAGGTCTGAGAGCGGGGGGTGGGGGGGGACATATGTATCTACAATCGCAAGCGGCTTCTGCAGGTCAGTTTCGTCAGGTCGCATATGAAGCAACTCGAGAGCCGGTGACAGCTCTGGCTTCCCAGGGCCTTCCCTGAGGTGACCTTGATCTCTCCAAGTGAACCCCAGAAGCCTCAACTCCGGCCAAACGAGCTCTCTGACGCTGATTTCCATCGCCTCTGGATCTGTCACCATGCCCGGCTGGCAGACAACCTCTGCAAAGCTGACCCAGAGACCCAGGACTTTCTCTCCGTGGTTTTCAGGTTATCAAAAGCAGCTTTCAGAGAATCATTTCAAGATGAAAGCCGGGGGACCCACAACTAAATCAAGGTAGCTGAAAAGAAAAAGGAATCGTTTAAATAAACACTTCTGGAATTGGGGGTCCCTCTTGAGTGAATTGCTCACTTCATTACAACACTAATGCTGAACAAAATCCACGCTTGTCTCATATGTTACCAAAAGGGCAGAGTGTCATCACTCCATACCTGGGGGGTGTGATTGAGCCTGAACGATAACTGAATCCCTGACAAGGGCTCGATAAGAATTTTTCTCTCCATATCTGTTTTTACAGAACTCACTTACTGTAACCTCTGTATACAACTGTGCACTAAGTAAGGGTAATGCTGTACAGACCACAGCAAAAAATCCCAAAGCACTGATTTTTACACCAGATTTTCCCAAGGCAAAATCCTGGTCCCATGACTAAGCTGTCAGATCACTTTGTAAATGACACAGACCTGAGCGCGGGGCTTGGGCCTCCCTCTTGGGGCTTCCCCTCCCCCATGCAGTCTCAAGCTCCGTTGCTCACTCCCTGCCTCTGCTTTTCCCCATTTTCTGTGGTTGGAGGGTATTTCCTACCAGCCCAGCAGCCTCTCCACACAGTCTCTGTGTTGCTACGAGTTACTTTAAACTTGGAACTTGCTGGTGTGATGTGATAGAATTTTTTATTTATAACACAACGTATGCATACCAGCAGCACAATGTGCGCGCACTGTAACCTTGTTCTTAATGTCTGTCAGGGAACTTCCTGGATGGGAACCATGACTGGCATCTCATTATAGCTTTTTAAAAATATTTAACATAAGACTGAGGCACTTGGGTGGCTCAGTCAGTTAGGCTTCAGACTCCTGATCTCAGCTCAGGTCTTGATCTTAGGGCTGTGAGTTCAAGCCCCGCATTGGGCTCCACGCCGGGCAATGGAGCCTACTTAAAAATAACAAATAAGTTGGGGCACCTGGGTGGCTCAGTAGGTTAAGCCTCTGCCTTCGGCTCAGGTCATGATCTCAGGGTCCTGGGATCGAGTCCCACATCGGGCTCTCTGCTCAGCGGGGATCCTGCTTCCCCCTCTTTCTTTGCCTACTTGTGATCTCTCTGTCAAATGAATAAATAAAATCTTTAAAAAAACACACACACACATAAATGAATAAATAAATAAGTGACTGAATGAATAAATAAATAATAAAAATACTTAACCGAAGATTTCTCAGTGCCATTCACGCTTCCCCTGGCCCTGTATTCAGCAGACTCGGCGGTGCACAGCATCCAGGGACGGTGTCGGTGTAGTCCAGGAAATAAAGGGGAATTGCATGGGGAAGAAAAGAACTCCAGGAAAACACTCTCACCAGGCAGGTTTATTTTTCAAGTTCTACACACAAAAATACCGTTCCTTGTCTGCTAGCTCAGGTTTTAGCTCATGTGTCTGTCAACCCCATGGGGTTTCCACGGCTTTAGTCTTTCTATGGATCCTAAACTTCCCGTTGGCTCCGGGTGGTTCAACAGGCCGTTAAGGTCCTAGGCTGTGTTTGAAATTGTTTGCAAGATCTGCATTGTTGACGAAAAGGTCCTGGTTTCTGTATAATGTTAACCATAGGAAAATATTAAGAAGTCTTTCAGAGATGAAAAAACAGAAGAGTTCTTGGACCCGCTGTTTGTTTTTCATTGGAATTGAATTGAATTAGTGGTCGACTTCACAAAACTAAAACATGCTGCCATTCACTAGCTATGTTCCCCTGTTAGGAATCAAAAGGAAGCCCCAGATCTGGGGAGAAAAGCTTCATGCTAATTAAACCTCACAGTTTGTTCTAGCAACACCCTATCTGCTCAGCAACCAGGAGTTTCTGTGGCCAAGCCATTCCAAGCAGATAGCTCAGGAGCTGCGGTTCCCCCTCTGCAGTGGTAGGCCTCCAGTGATTTTAGCTGTAAGGTGCTTCTCATCCCCAAATTCTGACAAAGGAGATTTGCAAAGCCTGTAGGCTTTCCTTCCTAATTTATTTTAAGATTTTATTAATTTATTTGACGCAGAGAGAGTGAGAGAGCACAGCAGGCCGAGCGGCAGGCAGAGGGAAAAGGAGAAGCCGACTGTACGCTGAGCAGAGGGCCCAGAGATGGGGCCTGATCCCAGGATCCTGGGATCATGACCTGAGCCAAAGGCAGACACTTAACCAACAGAGCCACCCAGGCTCCCCTCCTAATTTAATTGAAACTGCAGTTGTAATAAAAAGGTAAGTATGTGCACTGGCTTCCTCCTGACATGGACACAAAATTCTGTGTGACACAGATCCTTCTTGGGTCTGAGAGTGAAGTTCTAGAAGTGACCAAAGAAGTGGATCAACGTCCTCCATCCCCCTGCGTCCTTGGCCAGTTCCTGACCAGCCCTCTGTGTCCCCTGCGTCCCCTGCGTCCCTGGCCAGCCCCCGGCCGCCAGCCCAGCCCTTCAGCTCCACCTGGTCTCCTTCCTGGCCAGCCCCTGGAATCGAGGCCAGCCCCTCCCGCAGGCCCCTGCAGGAAGGACACAGCTTCCTCAGCCTCTCCTCATCGCTGCTGCCTCCAAAACAAACACAAATTTAAAAAAGGACAAAGGAGTTTTAGTTATAGAAAGGTCAGAGTTTTAAAAATTACAAACAGCGAGAAAAATTACAGGGTTGATAAAGAATCTCGGAAAAATCCAGCAGGGGTTCCCGAAGCCTGACCTCATTTACATTTCAATGGAGACCCAGGTCAACCCTGTGGAATGTTTCTGAACATTCTTATTAATCTTTTCTGTAGTTAGAGGTCCCCTGGCGGCACCCTTCTCTGTTACTGGGTGTGCTGCCCTAGCTCTTGAGGGATCCAGGCCCGGACCTCTGCCCCTATGACAAAGGAGTCCCGTCTTGCCCTCTCAGGCTGCTCTCTTGGGCTTGAGGCTACTTGTCCTGACATTCCGTTTGCCACCGTGGTCTCTAATGGAGCCCCTCCTGGTTGAGGTCTTGGGGATCTAGCCTCACTGCCCCTCTTCCCACAGCCCAGACCTCCCCCTCGAGCCATCTATCCCTGTTCTTGCAGTTGAGTCACTGCTCCTTCTGGATGTCCCTGTGCCTCTGGCATGGAACAGGACGTCGGTCTCTCTGTCACGGAATTCAGGTGGTCCCCAGGGCGCCTGGGTGGCTCAGTCGGTTAAGCAGTGGCTGCCTTGGGCTCAGGTCACGATCTCGGGGTGCTGGGATCCAGCTCCGTCAGGCTTTGGGCTCCCTGCTCTGCGAGGAGTCTGCTTGTGCCTCTGCCCCTCCCCCCACTCATGATGCCCTCCTCTCCCTCACTCTCTCTTTCTCCCTCTCAAATAAATAAATGTTACAGGAGAAAGAAAGAAAGAAAGCCAGCCCGGTGAGGTGATACAAGGAAGAAAATCTCCTGCTGTGATATGGGGCAGTTACCTGGATCTCAGCAATTCTCCGTGTACCTTGCTGGAAAACGGGGCTCTAATAAAACCCACTTTGGAGTGTTACTGTGAAGATGAGATGGGCAACGACTGTCAAGGCCAGACAGACGCTTGGGATCTAGGGACTGCTCGGTACGGATTGGCTGTTGGCGTACACTGAGATGGTTTCCTGTGTGTCATGTGTGAAGTGAGGACACCAAGTATTGTGCCTTCGAGAAATTTGCTGGGTGGCAAAGGGAGCAAGTAAGACCCAAATTACAAGCAATCAGCTGCCTGTTAATGTGCTTGATGTCCTTCACGAGTATTGAGCCTGCAGCGACCAGCTCCAGCTGAGGACAAGAATGGGAGAAGCTTGTCCATGTGTTCCCGCCTGGGGAGGGTAGTGTGTTGGGGCAGTGGTGATGGCCGGTCTGGCCCTAACATGAACTTGACCAGCTCAGTAATGGCTCTTACTTAATGAACAGATCCAGGCTCAGGATAGGAGCCTCCGGATGGGCTCCGGATAGATTCAGATCTGGTAGTCCCCTGTCCTCAGTAGGAAAGAGCCTTTTGGAACGTTCTTCTACGGACACCCATCATCCCTGAGCCTCAAGGCTGGTCTCCAGATGAGCTTCCCTCTGAGAGGCTGTGCTTAGCCTGAGGACCAGATTAATGGTCCAACTTCCACTGACTGTTTCGCACATGCTTGGCATGACCTGGGTCTTCACAAACATCAACTCACCTAGTCTCCCCTACAGCCCTGTGTGCTCAGCCTTATCCTGTGTCAAATCCTGACTCCAACAATTTCCAGTTTTGCAACCTTGGGCAAGTTACATACTCTCCCTAGGCCTCTGTTTCTTCACTTCTGATGAGGAGGTTGGTTGCCCCAGCCCCCAGGCTGATGAGAGGATTATAGGAGTTGAAGGCCTTGGTGAGAACACAGTAACTGTTCCTCTCGCCCACTACATGCCTCCGGTTTCCGGCCCGTTTGCAGAATCATGGCAACCAATGAGGCAAAAATTCACAGCAATTCACCAAAATGATTTCCTCTTCTTTCTGGGCACCCCACTAATCCACATTTCCCACCTCCCTTAAACTTAGGTGTGGCCATGTGACTGAGTTCTAGTCAATACAATAGGGATCAAGGGGAGGGGCTAGGTGCCCCTTCCCAGCCTGGCCCATAGAAGCCTCCCCATGTCCTCTAGCAGTCTGTCCTAGTGGGGCCAGCTGGAATGGGGCTTGCGTCCAGAAGATAAAGAGTCCCCAAGTGACTTCCCAGAGAAAGGCCATTCTGTAGACCTCTTTACCAGTATAGTTCTGTTACCCAAATAAGAAATGTGCTTTTATTGTATTTAAACTAATACGTGTTTGGCCAGTAGCCTCACTAACCCTCACTGATCCAACTCATATACCTGGAGCTCAAAAGACCAATTTTGCCGTGAATGGTCAGCACCGTGGTTGCCTGCCCAGCCAGACAACTATCTGCCAGAGCTTTCCCCTTACTCCTCCTGCTTTCCTTAAAGAACCATTGTGGTTTCACGGGAAATCTCGTGTGATTTTCTTGTGCCCTGACCCCTCTGCCAGCATCAGCAGGCAGTGCACGCAGGACTCCAGGTCCTTCCCAGAAAGCCGCCCGACCCCCCGCAGCAAGTCAGTTGTGGCTACATGCCCATGGAAACTTCAGGAAAACAGGGACCACCCTTTTCTTGGTGGGACTGCTGGCTGCGGTGGAAGAAAATATTTGAAGGATGCAGTAGCCATGGTGGCAGTCGCCGCACGGAAGGAGTTTGCCAAAGAAGCAGCTACTGAGCGCAAGAGAGCCAGCCTGGAAGAACATTTCCTTATGGCATCATTTGAGCTCCCGCAGTAATGTCGATTCATAGTTCCCATTTACCTTGGTCAGTGAACCTTCGTTTTGGTTAAGCGAATCAGAACTCGTTTTCCCATTATTTGGAACTTCAAGTTCCCAATGTACCAGCTTTGCCTCTCCCCCCAGTTCCCCCGGGCCTCTGGCTCCACACACACACTCTGCCCTCCCCCAACACCTGCTCCTGAAAGCTGCTATCTTCACACTGTATAAAATAATAAAATTCCTTAAATAATCAGTGATAATGGCAGGCATGACTTCCACTGAGAGAAGAGTATTAGTCACTCACATGTGGTCTCAACTGCTAATACTCATTCTTAGTGAGGGAACCTGGCTATAGATGCTAGGAAAAAGCATCCCATTAAGACAAACTCAGTAGGACAGCCCCCACTTTTTAAAATTGCATTGAAAAATTTTTTTTTTTTTAAGATTTCTTAAGGTAAGCGGGGCACTTGGAGGTTGGAGTTGCAAATCTCCTCCTTAATACGCTGCCTTGTGAAGGAATTTGACCAATAGTGCTTCTTCAGTGTTTTTCACTTAAAGCAACATGGTAGGGGCACCTGAGTGGCTCAGTGGGTTAAAGCCTCTGCCTTCGGCTCAGGTCATGACCCCAGGGTCCTGGGATAGAGCCCCGCATCGCATCGGGCTCTCTGCTCAGCGGGGAGCCTGCTCCCCCCTCTCTCTGTCTCTGCCTGCCTCTCTGCCTACTTGTGATCTCTGTCTGTCAAATAAATAAATAAAAATCTTTAAAAAAAAATAAAATGCAAATTGGTTACAACCTCAGAGACAAGTAAAATGGAAAATAATAATATAAATTAATTTCAACCGTTAGTTATAAGGTCATTCTCCTAGCTTTCACATTAAGTCTTTGGTCAAGTACAATATACCCCCCAGGAATAGCTCTGTAGAATACCTAATTCTCTTGCTTTGTCTCAAACAACATCAAGTGTTAATAGGCTTTTATCTTTGAGTTTTACTTTAAAATTCTTAACCGATTTTTTTATAATAATGGGGAATTTTCAAAAGCTGCTCAACTTTTCACTATCATTTTCTTTCATTCTGGTGAGGCAGGCAGACCGGCTACTTGACATCCAAGTTTCTCTCCCCATATTCGTTTCCAGGCTTCGAGTCCATTAGCTCAGTCAAAGCACACTTAGAGAAAAGACTTTCCTTGCTTTACCTTCTTCATTTTCCTTCACTCCCCGTTGCCCAGCACCACAGCACCTCTGAAATCAACTGCCAGGAGTAACCACTCCACAGAGAGTTTTAGGTATGGAGTTTTAAAATAATCTTGTGTACCCTGGGGGAGGGGCAGGTCAGGAGTTACTGTTTAATGTGTACAGAACTCATGTTTGGGATGATGAAAAGTTTCTGGAAATGGTGGTGATGGTCACACAACACTGATGTAGTAAATGCCACTGAATTATACACTTTAACGTGATTAAAATGGTAAGCCTTCTGTATATTTTGTCACAATTAAAAAAAAAATCCTGTTCATACTGCCTGTCTTGTGTGTTTGTATATATCCCTAAATACAGATGCATCACTCCATGGCTAGCAGCAACTCAGAAGGATGAAGAAGTCAGTGAAATATAAAGTGTAAAGCAATTTCATTCCTTAAAAAACTACAAGATAGAACAAAGCACACACATCCTTTGCCAGCTGCCTTTGGAAACCGGCTCTGTTTGCTCATGCGCAGAAAAAAGCCAAGCCCCGGGATGGTATTGACAAGAACAAGATGAATGACCCCCTGGAGACCATAGGGTTTGTATTCGAGTTTCCATCACCTTTTCATCCTTTTGTCCCCAATCTTGATTCACATGCAGATTAACCAAGACCAACACTTCACTAAATAAGCTTTTCACTCCAGTTTGGAAGGTAGAGGGAACATCTAAATATTTATGAGGCTTTTTCTCCCGGGTTTATGATGTGCTCTTGTTGGATGTTGAGGAATTACGTTAATGAATGCGTGCCTGTGCACACCGACACAGAAACCGGGCAAAGGGGAAAACACACACACACACACACACACACACACACACACACACACACAGCGCTTTGTAGGCACTCACCAAACAGTTCCCATGAAAAGGAAGAAAAGAGAGAGGGGGAGGAAGAGAGATTTAAAATCTGTTGCCAGGAGAGAAATAAATTGTAGGGCTCAACACAAAAGCAAGAACAAAGTTTCATCTTAGCTTTCTGGAGTTGCAAATGTAACTGTTGTTTCAAGTCGGTACAAATGTGAAGTAAAACATGCTGATTGCCCGAAAAAAAGGAGAACTGGCTACCCGGCTGTTCCCGGTGATGATGAAAAATAAAGCACAGAAGTTCAGTATTGGAAATGTATCATTTATTAGAAAACAAAGAACTAGCCAACATTTTCTTTTAAGCAGTGCTTTACACATGTTCCTTCAAGACAGACTCTTTGGGTACGAATCCATAAAAGGGTTGTCAGGGTTTTTATTGTACTGACCATATATAGTGTCTTTCTTTTCTCTGGCTTTTCAGTGTCCTGTAGATACTGTTTTCATTAGGCTAGCTAAATTCCACTTTAAAGTGAATTCACTCTAAATGTGTTTGCATGAAGTTAGATCTAGTTATGACTTAGGCTCTAAATCATCTTTAATTATGGGTAATCTTTATGATATTTTAATAGGTAAAATAATATATTAACACACTGGAACTGAAATGCAGACATATTAATGGCCTTAATATCGCACTGCTAGGAAGTCATCTTTCCAGCCCTTTAATCATCCTCCTGGCCTCCCCTTTCCGTCCTGTTCTCCTATGAACACAGAAGAGCAGAGTAGTCAGGGCCCTGCTCATCCGGGGCTCTGCGGCTTTGTGATTATCTGTAATACTTGTGCATCAGGATATGAGATTTTAAAGGGTATTTTTTCTTCTCTAAAAATAAATAAATATATATATTATATATATATATATATACACACACATACATATACATATATATGTATATATATCCTCATATATATGTATGTGTGTGTGTGTATATATATATTTATATATAGCTCCTCAACTGGTATTTATTTTCATTTGTAAGTCATGATATACAAAAAGGCTAAGATTGTGTTTGTTATTTTTTAGAATCTTTGCTCGATTCAAGAAATAATTAGCCTGGCTCTCATAACTATCTTGATAGGTACAAAAAAGGTTAAAATATCTTACCCCTGACCCCACACAGCCCACAAGGCTGCTGTGGATGAAGGAGGTAAAGCAGAAACTAAATCTCCAACTTCCCTTTTAAGTACTCAAGGCCTCTCTACACATTTGGGGACAAACTGAAAGTTAGTTGTTGAGAGCTAGTATTTCTTTCTTTCTTTCTTTCACAGTGGGGTAAAATACAGAGCATAGTCTCCTATTCCCTCCTCCCCCCCCAAAAAGCTGGTTACTTGATTAATAGTTATTTGAAGTCCAGGTAATAATTGACCCTACTTTATTTATGTAACGGTTATATAATCTAAACATTACATATTCTTAGCTTAAACCAGAGCGTCTTTAAATCAACGTCATCAATAAAAACGAAGACAAAACGTTTGCACGGAAAATGTTAACGGTCTTTCATCTGAGACCCTGACAGGGAATGGCATTAACTCAGCACTATTCCTTATTCATCTACTACTTACTTGTCTAGACAAATAGGCACTTGGCTATGTCTCAGTTGAAAGAAAACTGCATCCAGGTTTTAAGGAAAAATTTACTGAAACCTTCACAGAATTGTTCCAACTCCCTACCGCCCCAACACCACCAGAAAAAAAAAAAAAAAAATGCATTGTTTGGAAGGTATTTCAGAAGGGAATTTTGTATTAAACTTGGAAAATCGGTGTGAGTATTCAGTGAGTAAGTCCAACATATATCCCATACTTGAGGCTGCTAGAGCTCAGCAGAAGGCACCTGTCACCCAGAGCGCACCTAGTATAAAGGCACCACCCCAGACTCATCACCAGGCCTAGGCTGAACTGACATCTCCCACCCAACATACAGTGGAAAACAGCATGACTGGCCATTTAAAGGCCACAGCATCAGGCCATGATCTGCATGGAGTGAAAGGTCTCCAAGAAAATTTCCCTTTACTAAAAATACATGAGTGCACTTCTCAAGATTCCGATTAGTGATAAGCCTATATAAATCTGAGAGGATGCCATCTGTTGTTAAGCTGATTGAAATTATTATATTGGATTCACCTCAGCAGGAACAACAAACAAACAAACATATTTTAAAACACAGAATTGGGGCACCTGGGTGGCTCATTTGGTTAAGTGTCCAACTCTTGATTTCAGCTCAGGTCATGAGCTCAGGATCTTGGGATTCTCTTGCTCCCTCTACCCCTCCCTGCCTCTCAAAAACAAAACAAAAAACACAGAATACACTAAGGGAGGAAAAGTTCAGGCCTTTGCAACAGTGTTTCTGTAGAGGAACTTACTAGAATGTACTAGAACGTGCTAGAACCGCGTTCCCTGGGAATCCAAGATATCTTTTCAGGGGAGGGGGAGACTAGCACATAAAGGTGACAGCTTGCGGGGTAGAGGAAGCTGAAGAAAAACTATGTACAGTGTAGAAGTTTGGGAAAATGGAAATTACCTTTTTACCACTAAATTTCTAAAATACGTCTTAATCATAAAATCCGCCATAAACAAAGCAAATAAACTGATATTCTCATATACTCATGGTAATACTATAAGTTGATAGGAGCTTTGTGCAAGATAATTTGTTAAGATATATCATAGAATTTAGGATTTGTGTGCCTTTAGGCTATAATATCACTTCTGACAATTTATTTTATATAAATCATAGATGGGCAAAGATATAACAACATTATTATTTCTAATGAGGATTTAGAAGAAAGAAATTGCATTTTATTTTTTTTTCTTAGCCGTATTTCTATAATAAGCATGAAATAATTATATAATAAGAAGCAAAATTTATTAAGGAAGAAAGTTAGTCCCCTGCCAACAAATTGCTTGGTGTCTCATTGATTGAGTGTCCCCTCTGGGAACTTCGTGGAAACTACTCCAGTGTCACAGAAATGCACAGATTCCAAGAGTGTATGGAAAAGCTATGTGCCAGTACTCTTAAGACCGTGTCTGTCCTGGGCCTCCTGGGTGGCTCAGTTGGTTAAGCTTCTGCCTTTGACTTGGATCATGATCCCAGAGTCCTGGGATGGAGCACTGCATTGGGCTCCCTGCTCAGTGGAGAGCCTACTTCTCCCTCTTTCTCTCTCTGCCTGCCACTCTGCGTGCTTGCGCTCTCTTTGTCAAATAAATAAATAAAGTCTTAAAAAAAAAAAAAAAAGATAGTGTCTGTCCTGACATTAAAATAAAGCATGCAGAGGTCAGTGAAATGGTCATGTTTTGAGAAATGTAGACAAAATTGAAAATTTTTAATTATTTCAAATAAAAATATGTATATTTCCAAAAATGGTGTATAACGTCTCACTTGTCTTTTTAGATCTAACCAACTTCACAGCAAATATAGGCAACACTTAGCATTTACACTCTTCAATAACTTGTAGACCTCCTCTCTCATCTAACCTCTGCGTTTCCTAGAGCAACTTCATTACCGTCAGGTTTCCTGCAAACAGAAAAGTGTTCTCAAACCAGAACTGACCTGAATCTGTACTAAAACAGCAAGGAGCACATGAGATTGTCCATATGAAATGTTAAAAATGCCAGCTTTACATTCAGTGTCATTTTCCCTCAAGGGTTTATCTCATAATTTGTGTTTCTCAAACATTGTCAAATATTTGATCCTTGAAACCTTCGCCCAACTCATTGCAAAGTTTAGAAATACTGCTTGTTTCCGAATGTTGACACAGAGTTCTTCAACATGCCAGGAACAGGCCGACCAGCCCCAGCTGTTTTCATGGAAGCTGGGAGAGACGCTGGCCGTCCACATCATGACATTGTTCCAGCCCAAAACTGTCACTACCCTGCACTGAGACACATGGTTCACAGCTGAGCCTAAGTCCAAAGTGAATGAAAAAGTTTACTGGCCGGGTGACAAGCACGAGACTCCCCTGACCTGTCTACCCTTTCCTCTGACAGTGTAGACACGCACTGACTCGTTCCAAAAAAAGCTGGTTTGTAAACGGGGAAGAGCTGTCTGAGAAGTATTCGCACAATGAAATAAACATTTTTGCCCATAATGACAACCAACCAGTCAGTTCAGTGAAAAGGGAAAACATTTACTTTTTAGTAATGGGTGAGTTTACTTACTCGGTTGCCTGGTTTGTTTAGTGGTTAGTCGTTATCTCCGTGGAGGAGTCTTAAATCTGAATTCTCATCCTCTGGGGAAGAACTCCCGTTAAGGAATGTGTTAAGTTCCGATCACGGGACTGTGATCGGTGTTGGAGCACTCGGTCACATGCAGCTAAGATCGGTCACAAATGCTTCAGGTGGCTGGTGGCTATCACAGAGGCCTGGGCTTCTGTGTCTCTGTCCCTGACCCATACAATGGCAGCAGTTCGCCTTTGACTGCTTTATGTGTCAGATTTCCTGAACCAACAAAAATGCAACTTCAAAACCGATGATCCAGCCTCGCCCCTTACTCACGTCCCCCTGTACGGGACGGCGCAAAGACGCGAGAACCAGAGCAGATCACGACTGGAGCCCGCCAACCTGGACTACTTGCCTTCAAGAAATGTTTATGCCTTTTAAAGACTCACTATAATGGAGGTTCGTCGTAGACTTCTTTCCGCCATGTCAGTGCCACCATCCGTTTTTCCAGTGAACAATTCAGCGCCCACTCTCAGATTTTCTTGATTGTTATAACCCATTGATATAAAAGAGAGAACAAGGAATAAGTCTTATGTAATCCTCAATTTTAAGCCTGATTCATCTATAAAATCATTCAGTCTTCCTAAACTATGTGAATGGAATTTGTTTGCATAAATCTAATTCCACCAAAGGCTTCTAAACTGTGAACTAATTACATGATCTAATTTTGGAGCTTTTCCAAAGTTAATCTCTAAATTAGTTATCTTTTGCTTTTCTTTTATGTGTCATCTTGCTTTTTCACATTTCATTAGGTATCAAAACCAAGAGAGACAAAGTCAAGCTATTTATATTTTATCCAGTCTCAAGATAACAGAAAATATTTTATCCCAGTTAGATCTACCGAAGAGCTAGGTGGATCCTAAACCAATGTCTTGGCACAAATAATTACGGGCAGCGATATCTTAAAACAATTTGTAAAAATAATACAAAGAAGGACAATTATTTCGCTGTATTTGATTTTAGTTTTCAATTGAAATGAACCTTTTCATGCAGGCATGTCTGTGCATGTTGTATGTTATGTTCAGACATACAGTGAGGGGTGGTTAGAAGGAGAATTGGACATTATGTCAGAAGACATGGGTTCAGGCCCCGTCCCATCGCTTACTGATTGAGAGCAGGGACATCACCCACCATCATGAATGTCAACTTTCTCCTGTAAAGTTGGGATCCACAGTGCTCTTCCAATCTGTTTCAAGAACTTGCCATTGAAATCAAAGCAGACAGTATATGTGAAACTTCATTGATGACATGTATAGGGTCCTAATAACATGTACTGGTGAGTGACGTAATTATGGCAATAACCCAACATAAGATTTGGAGCAACTTACTTAATTGTACTGAGCCTTATTTCTTCTTTTACAAAAGTAGATTATGAAAGGTTCACAGGGGATAGAGGTGACATTGCAGTGTCCCACTGAGGAGAGATGTATTAGTTAGGACTCCTTTGTTTTTTTTAAGGGACATGAACTCAACTTGAAATAGTTGAAGCAAAAAAAAAAAAAAAAAAAAAGTCTATTGAAAGTTTCAAGTAACCATGGAAAAGAAGCAACAGAAGTCTCAAAAACCACTGGGACCAGAAATTTGAATGCTAGGAAGACTTTCTCTTCTCTCACTGCATATTGTTTTTCTTTTTCTTAAACGTCCTACACGTGCCCAGGACACACAGCCACCAACAACTCCTGTCCCCCAGCCCGCCCCACACATCTCATAATTTTGCCCCAAGAAGAAAGATTAAAACTTGACTAAATTGCCCACCTCCTCATCCCAAGCCTGATCGCAGTTGAAAAGTCCCTGAAAAGACCCTGGCGGCCCCAGGTTAGATCAGAGGCCCTGGCTGGGAGCGTGTCCTGAACCCCTGTTTGAACCAGGTGGTTGGAGGAAAGAGAAGCAGTTTTCCCTGAGGAGAGAGGTGGCACTCCCAGAAAGGAGGTGGCACTCTCAGAAGCAGTCAAAGCAGTAACTGCTCACAAATGTCAGAAGGTTGGCCTGAGCCCGGGCCTTTCCGCTTCTCTCTGGAGAAGGCTACGTTAGGCTCATGGGTGAAGCTTTCTGTTGGGTGATGAACAAAACCGTGTCCTCCTGCGTTCTGCAGTTGGTATGAGGAGTGAATTAGAATCGATTCAGAAGTGCCTTCAGAAGTCTAAAGTGCTAACCCAGTAAGAGGTAGACTAACGGATTCTAGTTCTCGCTGTGCCTTTCGTCTGGCCGCTAACCCATTCCAGTGGCTAATCTCCAGAAAGTACACAACCGAGCATCAGAAGCATTCTCTAGTTCTATTTTGTTAGGAAACAGCACCATTTCAGAGTTTTTTCATAGTTAAAATTTTATTCCTCTCCTGTTAAATCATGCACGCAATTTACTTGGGGCTATTCCTGAATTTTTTTCAATTAGAAAAATGTAAATTACGAGATACATTATCCATCGTGTACACCTAGTTGACCGTGTTTTAGAGTATCACCTGAATGAGCAGCAGCAAAGTAACAACACAAAGAGAAACTCTTGGGAACTGCACTGGTTTCAATGTCCTTCCTATGCCTTTTAGGTCTCTTTGTAGAGCTTTTCCATCCCTGAACGCATCTCCTTGGTGGTTCATGTCAGCTACGGGACTCGTTCCGTTGGGCGATGCCTGTGCCCGTCGTATGCAGTTATCCGTGGCTCTGTGGTGGGGACTTCCAGCCCATTCTTCCGTGATGTCAGTGTGCCGCTAGCTTCTCTGGGTGGCTCGTGTGGGACCGTCTACCTACAATGTGCGCCTCTCATTTTCTACCGCCCATTCGTGGGGTCTATCCATCCTATCCTTCAGGCCCAGGTTGAACTCGGTGCTGGGAGAGATCTTACCCTGTTCTCCCTCCCTCTTGAGGAGAACTTCCGTATTTGGGTGACTATGTGCTCGGAGCATAACCGTTGGCAAGTCTCAATGACGTAGCTTTATTGTGCTGCTTCTCCAGGCGCCACCCGTAGCTGTTCTGTCTCCCCAAAGGTAAAACCTGAGTGAGTGCCAAGTTTCAATATAGGTGAGTGTGACGACCTTTGGTGCTGCCTGAAGAAAAGTATTTGTTTGTCGCTGTAAAAGTAGGACACACGGCAGCAAATTTAGCCAACTCCATTCTCCCGCCCACCCCATGTGGACCTCTTACCTGATTGGGAGCTGGGGGTGGAAACTGCATGAGGTTCGCCCTGGCCTTTGTCCCTCGGGCCTGGGCAGTGAGGCCGTGATGGGATGGAGCATCCCCTGCCCGTGGTTGCAGTGGGAGAGCAAGAGGATAGATGCTGAAAATAATATTCTGGGCTGAGGGCCAAGGTCATGGCCAACGAGTGTGTCCAAACCATGTCATAAATTAAAGTAACTATTGGAAAACTGGGAGCTGAGTTATGGAGCCAAAATGAGTGGGGCTGAGCCGCAGAACAAGCCAAGAGCGAAGAGAGGGAAGAAACGCAACAGACCACACTGTCAAAGGTCAGGCGCTCCTGCTCACAGGCTGGCCAGGCCGCGGAGGGTGCCAGGCCCCCAGAGACACGGCAGGGGAAGAGAGCCTGCTTGCTCCCCCACTGGATCGTGCCGTCTACTCCCAGGGATCCTCCGAGTTAACTCTAACTTAAAGCTCTTCACAGATGGGCAAGAAATTCTATTCTTTCGTTATTCTAATCCCCAAATAGCCAGGACACTCACAGAGGCAATTTCAGATTCAGTCATGTTACCTTTACCCAAACTGAAACCAGTCCCCATTTTTGCGTAGTCCTTCCAGAACATCCCGAGTGCCGCACCTGTTGCAGAGAAAAGCCCCGGCCGGGAAAGGTGCTGAGGCTTCGAGGTAGTCAACGCCGCATGTACAGGGCTTGTGATTGCTCGCTCGCTCCGTGGGTGCGGAGGGGACAGGACAGGACGCTGTTTGTGACAGTTTCCGTACTTATCTAAGCATCCATACACTTCCTGCTCTTCCCTCCTCTTCCTGTTGGGACATTTTTGTATGCGCCCAATGCCGTAAGATTCCAAAGGAAACACGAGTACTTCGCGATGATCTCAATCAGCATCCAACCGAAGGCCAAGTTTTCTGTTACAAAATCGATCGTATCATGAAGACTCACCAAACTCCTTAAAAAAACCCACGCGCAATCTGATCACTTCTACAATGCCACGGATCTGTAACTGCGCACTCGTCTCGTGGAGGCAAAACGACCTTGCTGCGTCTCACACACTCAGCTGTTTAATTCTCTGGAAACATTTTTTACGGAAAAATCAAGCACATACAGCTACCCCAAGTTCACGCACATTAGTAATCCAGCTGCTTGGTGACTGAGCTCCTCTTCCTGTGTCATTTGCCCTTGAAATGCTGATGCATCGCCTTCTGGACAAGTTCCTCAGAGAAGCGCCCTCTCTCTGCTCAGTTCCTCTCCCCCACGCTCTCGCTGCCTGAGGGGAAGTCAGGGAGACAGGGACCTGAGGAGCCCACCTCCCTCGTTGCCTGAACTGTGTAACTGGATGGAGACCCACCTTGGGGCCAGGAGGCGGAAGCATCCAGGTGGCCCAGGAATAATCCACAGTCCACTGTAATTTTCATTCTCTGGGCTTGCTAATGGGAGTATAAAAATATTTTGGGTGCTGGAGGGCAAGAAAAAAAGAAAAAGTCCTTTCTTAAAAAAAATAATAATAATAATAATAAGCCTTCTTGATTCACAACCTGACTCCCATCCAGTGAAATCGATCACTTTTGTAAAACTCCTCCCTCTCTGGTCAGCAAGTTCAGTCCTGGCCGAGGGTTGTTACAGCCCCTGCTTTGTGTCCAAGGATCTGTATGTGCAATTTCTCTTCAGTGTTAATTTTTTCTATCTGCATTTGAGTGTGTCTCTTAAAATGGGGGAAGCACAAGATTCTTCTGTAGGGACCAAAAGAAAGGAGTAAGTCGGGCTCATCTTACAGATGATCCTTAGCACTCAACACCTAAACCCAAGGAGGGGAAGGGGCCTCCCCTCCAAGGCTTGTAGTTTCAGAAAGAGACTTCTTGGGCTTGATGGGGGAGATGACGAAATGCACAAAGCAGCACCTAGGACGAGGGAAGGGAAACTTCTTCCTGGGCCGGCAGCACCGGGGCTGCTGCGGGTGCCACGGCAAAACTTGAGTGCACTCCAGGCTTCAAATGCTGTGTTAACTTGAGTGAACACCCACTTCGTTGTCTGCCGGATGGTCAGGTGTTGGTAGTAACTTTCTCTGGGGAGGTGGAGCAGCTGCCAGACAGGGATGGAAGGCGATCTGATGGTTAGAGACCCAAGTTCTAGTCCATTTGCCTCTGCAGAGCTGTGACCTTGGGCACATCACTTCCCAGCCTTTTACTTTCCTTACCTTTATGGCACGTGAATTCAACTATCTTTTCTAGAACCTCTTCAAGGTTATGTTCTGTCGTAACAGCAATGGAGCCCAACAGGAACGCTGTCATTGTTATGTGGCCAATGGATCATGAAATGTGCACTAAAGAATGGATTCCAGTGGCACCTTAAGCATGACTTCCATATTATTTTCCCGGGTAGCCTCTAGAAATATCCTGAAACATATCCTTAATAACAAACCGATAAATCCCCACACAACAGAGGAAATACCGTATTATATGAACAAACTAGATTCAAACAAACCAGACCAGGTTTTTATCTTAACAAGGAAAACCACCGTTTGTTGAATACCTACTGTGCTAGACACTGTGTTACACCCTCTTCATCCATTTCCTTTTTAATCTTCCAAACAAGCCTGTGAAATTATTACCATACCCATTTCACAGAGGAGGAAAGTAAGTCTCAGAGAGAATAAAAGTAGATTTACTCATCACTCTGCTCCGATTCAAAGTCGTGGTGCTCTGCCCCTTTACTAATGTTTTTAGACACCACACTCTTGTCCAATCACTAGGAAATCACAAAAATGAATAATAACAGTAAAAATAACACAAATAATCTCTTTCTCGAATGTAGGAACTTTGGTTCAATTATAGGTCTTTTCTTGTGCTCAGGTGAGGGCCTCCACAAAGGGGGCTTGTTACTAAACAGTTGTTAAATGAAAAGTAACCACCCCTTGCCAACCAGTTTCATGTCTTCTTGGTATTACAGTCTCCAGTAGAATTTTCCGTGGTGATAGAATGGTTCCATATCAGGCACCTGGGTGGCTCAGTCCATTAAGCGGCTGCCTTCAGCCCAGGTCATGATCCTGGGGTCCTGGGATCGAACCCCCATTGGGCTCCTTGCTCAGCCTGTTTCTCCCTCTCCCTTTGCCTGCCACTCCCCCTGCTTCTGCTCTCCCTATATATAAAATAAATAAAATCTTTAAAGAAAAGAAACGTTCCTTACCTATATTGTCCAGTTGGTAACCTTGTGTGGCTACTGAGCACTGCATTGTGGCTAGTGTGGCTAAGGAACTAGACCACATTTTATTTCATTTTAATGAATTTAATTTTAAGTAGCCACATGTGACTCATGCTCTCCGTATTAGACAGTAGGAGTCCAGGGTAAAATGCTCACCGTATAGTAAGAATCTGGGTTTACCAGTGAGAATACAGAGGTGCTTTGAAGGTGTAGACCCATGATTCAATCTTGAGTTTTTCCAATATGACCCAAACTCACACCTTGTCCAGAAGTTTCCTGTATGATGTTGGGGGGTGGGTGGGGAAAGAATCAGGAATCTTGGGCCCCCAATGTGTGAATTAATCATTCCAGGATCTGGAATGGCTTCACATGGAGAACTTGATTGTCCTTTGGAAACGGGACTTTATTGTTTATGATGCAAGTTCAGATAAGAAACTCAGCAGAATGGAATTTGCCGTGGGACCCTGGTGTTTGGGCTCTGCCATCGCAGGGGGTCACAGAGTTGGTTCATGTCCAGTTTATCTGAGTTGCAAAGAGAAGGCAATAGCAACAGGCCTGCAGTGTGTTATCATCGCACACAAAGACGGGCATAACGTGGGGGGCATTCCAGCAGTTGCTATAAAATAGTATTTCTCAACCTTTTTCATTGACTTCTCCCTAAGATGACCTTTCAGACATGTCTTCCTAAACGTCCTCACCTGAGAAGTTTTACTCTCACAGAAATACTGTTTATCAATTTACATACTATATGTAGTGCTTTAAACATAAAAATAATGTGACTTTTGCTCCCCAAGAACCAATTTTCTTGTTGGGGGGAGGGATGATATCACCTTGGCTGAGAAAGTTCTAGAATGAATGAACTCTTCTCGACTTCGAAAAGAGTCCAAGTGGAAAAAGCCTGGGCTCCAGTTCAGGCAGGCCCTCATTTTAGTCCTACTCTTCCTCTGGAGGCAAATCAGTGAATCTTCTTAAGCCTCTGTTTTGCTCCTCTGTAAAATGGGGATAAAGATATTCTCTCCCTCCTTGCGCTGTTGGGAGCACTGCATGAGGTAATGAACATTCATTAAGAATTTGTGGCATTCGGGGTGCCTGGGTGACTCAGTGGGTTAAGCCTCTGCCTTCAGCTCAGGTCATGATCTTGGGGTCCTGGGATCGAGTCCCACGTCGGGCTCTCTGCTCAGCGGGGAGCCTGCTCCCCCCGCCCCCACCTGCCTCTCTGCCTACTTGTGATCTCTGTCAAATAAATAAAATCTTAAAAAAAAAAAAAAGAATTTGTGATTTGTGGCATTCAGGAGGCATTCTCTAAATGTTAGCCAGTTTCACTCTTTTTATTAACACAGGAACATTTGGGCAGTGCAGCCAGTTTTCACGTCTCTCGTTTTCTGGAGGTTGCCGTCTTGGATTCTTTAAGAAGGGGCTTCCTACTGTCGGAACACCCTCTTCTTCCGAGGTGAAGTTTCTTAAGAAATCTTACAGGATGTCTTCCTTCTCCAGCTCCAGGCATATCTTCCGAACACTCATGAAGGCCCTTCAGAGCTGATGAGGCTGAGATCACAGACAGCATTTGCCTGATATAAAATATGCACAGTAACACGGTCTTAATTAGATGTACATGTCTCTGAAGATATAAATAAATGCTTCCTTTTTGATATGTCTGATTTAATAGCCTAATAACAGGGGAATGTTGCTGAAATATAATTCAGAGGGTGAGGGAGAAATTAATAAACTCAAATATTTAAAGCTCAACAGCAATTAACAGCCCATTTAAAACAAATTTCCCAATTTTAATTTTATTTATCCTTATCCAACCAGGACTAAGCCTGGGGTTCATCATTATTCATTTTCAGACCTAACAGGGTGTTCTGCCCTTTGCTTGGGAGGCACTTTCAAATTCCATTATGCAGGGCCAGCAGACCGTGGAGCGGGCCCCGGCAGAGGCGGGAGATGCAGAAGTCCCACCTGAATGGCCGGAGGCACAGTGTTTTCCATTTCCCTGTTTACTGTTTTTCCTTCTCTCACTTCTTCAGAAATTGGATATTAATTTTGGTGCTGCAGCCTTAGCTACACACATACATCTGTACCCAGAAACAGACACCGTTTTCTGGAGGGTCGCCATCCGAGACCGTCCGTGTCCGTGGCCTCTGCTCAGCCGAGGCAGCCCCTGAGCCCTGACCTCCTTGGTGAGCCCCTGGAGGGCCCGAAGGTGAGTCTCCGGCGTGTGTGCTTAGTAATCATCCTGAGGTGGAACCCCACCCCCGGGGTGGAGCGGGGGCTCGGCAGTCCGGCGCTGTCCCCATCGGTAGCCGCGTCTGCGGGGACAAAGATGGAGGCGATCGGCCGGTGCGGCAGGAAGGAGTGCACCTTAGCAAACGCACGGGGGAGGCCCTTCCTAAACGAGGCTCAGTCCCGAGTGGGGGTGTTGGAAGCACAGAGGGTTTCGACAAGAGGATGTCCTGCAGGGCCCCGTGGGGGACAGCTGGAAAGAAGGGCGGGGAAGGGCCCCCGGGAGAGGAGACGGAGAGCGTGTGCACAGGCTCAGCCTTGGCGTGTGCAGAGGCTGAGGACAGAGGGACCCCTGGCGTGTGGCCCTTATTGTCATGGCTGCAGCTCAGGCCAGAGACACGACTCTGTTAGTCCAGCAAACCGCAGACCCCTTCTCGGAGGGCCCCTCCACACCGCACAGCGGGCCGCCTTCACTCCTTTGACTGCCTGATTCTGCCCCCTTGGCCTTCGCCAGGGATCTCTCCCAGCTCACTTCTCTCTCTCCCAAGAACCTGGAATTGGACTTAGAGGATTGGACTTACTCCCTACCGCTGCCTCGACCCAGCGGAGGCCGCTCGGGGAGCCAGAACTGATGACTATGCAGCTGGTACAGAGAGAGAAATGAAAAGAACCGGAAAAAACCCAGTCTCTGCTCTCGGCCCTCCCTCGGCCCTGACTGCACTTCTGGCCCTTGGGGTCCATTCATCTGCAGAATTCGTTCCTCTTGCTTTTTGCTGGAAGTCGTGTGGGTCATGGTCTCTGTACCAGTGAAACACTGAAATAGTCATAGTGACTGAGGAGACCTTAGATGTCATTGGCAACTCTGGAACGTGCGCCGAGGGAGGGGACCCGGACGCGTGGCCCCCCAGCACGCAGGAGGCTTCTGCACCCCTACCCTTCCTGTAGAGAAGGTAGGGGACACGGTGGTTGTGCACTGGATGTGACAACGGAGCAGAAACCTGCTGGAAAACGCTCCCGGGATCAGAGCGCCACCGGCGAGCCACAGTCCTGACGTTGTAGGCTCCGGGGCTGCCATGACAAAGGACCATAGAAATCTCGTTTCTCACTGTTCTGGAGGGCAGAAGTCCAGTCGTGGTGTCAGCAGGGCTATGCCCCCTCCGGGGTTCTAACCGAGCACCTCTTCTCTGCCTTGCCCCCATCCCCGTGTGACCTCCTCCTCTTCTCTCGGTCCCTCCTCCGAGTGTCTCTTGTGAGGACACCTGTCATGGGATGCAGGGCCCACCCTAGGAAACCATGATCTCATCGCAAGATCCTTAATTTAACCACATCTGCAAAGCCCCTTTTCCCAAATAAGGTCACATTTGCAGCTTCCTGGGGTTGGGATGAGAACCTATTGTTCGGGGGGCACACACGTGTTTGGGGGGTGCCGTTGGTCAACACTGCCGATGGTAATGGCAGAGGGAATGTTCATCGCGCTTCATGGAATTCCTGCAACTTTCCTGTCACTTCCTGGTGAATGTTTGTTGTTTTTCTTCTAATTAAACTTTCTCGTGCAACATAACAGCCCGTTTACGACTAGATTTTGTGCCAATCGGTCTGGCTGCTCAGGGGAGAGAGGCACCCAGGGTTCTCTGTGGAGTCTGGCCCAAGTAATAAGATACTAATAATAAGATACAAAGATAAGATACAAAGACTAATAAGATACAAAAGATACAAATAATAAGATATAAGGTGTCCGGACCAATCCGATGGCAGGTTTTGTTTGTCCCCTCTTAACTCTGAAGCTTGAGGGACAGTGTCTCCCTTGAGGAGCTATGGGACAGACACAGAGCCACGGAGACGAAGCCACCTGACACTGGCCCGGTGGGGAGGGGAGGCGATCCGCAGGGAGCAAGACCCAGGCAGCTTCAGCAGGAGGAGAGCAATTTGCCAGTTGATGGGGCCTGAAGGTAAATTAGTAGATCCTGATAAGCAGGTGGAGTGGGGAACCCAAGAAGGGTATGTTTCATTTTTCCTGTTAGTTCAGCTTCTGTTTATTCAAACAACCTTAAGTGATAAAAAGATATTCAACAGTTACTGGGGTGGCTCAGAGAATTCATGCAAGAACCAATGATCCACTTCTGGAACTGACTCGGAATCCACAGCAGATGCCTTCACTGAATGCTGCTGTTTTCCAGAATTCCATCACAGACAGGGCTGCCTGGGGTGCCGGAGGCAGAGGCACCAGACTCCCGTCAGATGGGAGTCTCCTGGCCGGGGACCTAAGGACCGGCCTTGGGACCCAGACTCAACACTGGGGCTCCTGGCTCCATGCAGGGGCCTATTCCTGGGTACCCCCACCCTGGGGAGCAGGCCCAGCTCCAGCCCAGGAGTGAGCGAGCTGGGGTGTGCCATGGGGTCTCCGTGGGCTTCGTTCTCAGGAGTGGCTGGAGGAACAGCCCGTGGAGGTGAGACGCCTTCTGGCATCTCGGCAAAGACGATTCTCAAAAATGCCTGTTTTATGATGCCCCTGAAGTTTATTGCTGGGAAACTATTCCCTGCCCCGATCAATACAGATGCACAATTGGGCCAATTTATGAATAGTTCATATACAACAAATGCATGTCTTGAACGCTCAAAATGACAAAAAGTCTGTCACACGCCTCTGACCTCCTGAATCCTTCCAGACCATCAGTGCAGTTGGAGCCCAGCCCTGGAGGCAGGTTCCGCATTGACCTGGGCCCACCTCACCCCTACTCTATCTCCCTCCCGATCCCACTCGCCCCCCGACACAGGCCTCTACTAGCTTTCTGTCCGTGAGAGGGATGGATGATCCGGGGTCGTCCTCAGGGTTACTGTGAGTTTGAGGGCTGTAAGGCAAACCAACGGACAGATCCATGGACGAAGGGGCGGGGGAAGCAGGTGATGCTGAAGGAGCTTGTCCACATACAAATGCCCCAAAAGCCGCACACGCAGGTCACGTGGACTGCCTTTGAAAATCACCCTGTGATATGACTACGTCATTCTTACATAACTCCAGTAAAACAAGGATGAAAGAGGAAGAAGTTTACAAGTTCTTGTGAGTCAAGTGGGCAGCCCCCAAATTCTGTCTTCCCAAACCATACCAGGATTTTCTGCCCGAGGTCCAAGGGGCACCGACCGGGCTCGCGTTCTCCTGCGCGGGCTCTTTGCTCCTCCTCTGGGTCTCTCCCACCCATGGGTCTCTGGTTTCCTCCCTTCAGTGGGGCAACTTTCAGTTCGGAGCCATTCTTTTTCCTTAGCAATGACTCATCGAGCAGCGGCCACACTGTCAACCCAGAGATGCCCACAAAGCAGCCCTCAGTCTCTCATCAGCCACCTCATTGGAAGTTCGCCTGCCAACCAGAATTCCATTCCCTAGTTCTTACCGTGGAGCCAGCACAGAGCCACGGCTCAACCCCGCTAATCGTACAAGTTTAGAGCAGAAAGAGGTGCGGGACCATCTACTTCAGCTGCTTAGTTCACAGATGAGGGCATGGATGGGAGGCGGTAAGAACCGACTCAGGTCTACCACGTGGCTGTCTGGGAAGACATTTCAGAGCATCTGTGGTCACCAAGGTAAGGGTACTCAGTCCCATGCCCCTCCTTGTTCACTGTATGTGCCTTTTGTTCATCAACGGCCCTTTGGGCAGGTGGAAACAACCCATTTCTAGTTTTGTGTAATGCTTTGTGACCCAGAGAGAAAGGGCGTTACCTAAATGAACGGATGAGTAAATATTTCTGAGGGAACGTTAACCGTATCCATGCTCTTGGGCCGCACGTAGGCCTCTCTGTCCTGTCCGCCCAAATTCATTCTCCTTAATCTGCACTCAAGGGTTCTCTGAGGCCTGTGAGGTCAGCTGAGAGGGATTCGGGAGATTTGTATAACAATAAGGGACTCTTGACAGCCAAAGAATTCTCAAGACTCAGAAGGAATGAAATGACGAAAGTGGAAAATTAAACTCACTGCTGCTGAATTTCCACTGGGCCTCCCCAAACCCCAAAACTGTGCCGTGGTTGGTGTGCAGGGCCCAGCCAAACGCCGCTGACTTCCAGAACCCACTGCTGTGCAGAAAGGCTTCCCCAGGCCCGGCGGTGTGGAGTGTGACGCTGGGAGCCTACAAGCTCTTCTGGGCCAGCTAACTCTTGTCGCCCCAGACCAGAGAGGTGAAGTGATTTTCTTCAGGTCACACAGCTAATGAGTGGCCGATCCAGAGCCTTTAGGAGCCCCTGGTCTTTCTGTGAAGGAAGTGGGCTCCTTTCTTCCATGGCAGTGCTGCTGGCGGACAGTTCAAAATCAGCTGTGACCCTGAGCTCCAGGCCACCAGATCAAGAATCGGTCCTCCGGGGAGGCCGGTTCTGCCGGCGCGGCGGGGCTGGCCCGCTCTCACGGAGCCCTGTGTGACACAGGACCCAGACTCCCACGTCAGCTTCTGTCATTTCCCGTTTGAAATTCTTCAGGCCCGGCCCGGCTCATTCAAGCATCTCATCCTGGATCTCACACACACACACACACACACACACACACACACACACACACGTGCTGTTCTACTGAAAGCACTGAATTTCAACTTGTAGGGAAAAACGCCTTATTGTTTTTTTTTTTTTAATTTTAATTAGGAAGGGAAGGAAAATTGAAGATAATACAGAACTTTGGCTCTCTCAGGCTGTTGGTTCCCGATATGGCAGACTGAGTTAGTTGTCCTGTAACACTGGGGCTACTTTAGGGGAAGTATAAGGAGCACAAAAACAGGAGCAAACCTCAGCCCGTTATGGCCGACAAGGTTCGTCACAGTTTGACTCCGTCCGGGCTCCTTTCCCTCTCCTGCAAAGGCACGAGGCCATACCGAGTCAGTGGAATTTCCCAGACACGCTGTGTGATCTCCTGCCCCCGTGTGCTCGCGCTCTTGGTGCCCCCAGCCCAGCGAGTCTCAGCCTGGGCACGACTCACATTTGGGGCTGGATGATCCTCTGCTGGGGGAGGGTCTGCCGTCCACTATCGCAGCATCCCTGCTTCAGTGGACGCTGACACCCCCAAGTCATGCCCATCAAAAATGTCTCGAGATCTTGCCAAATGCCCCCTCGGGAGGAAAATCACACCCGATCCATAACCACCGCTCTCCAGGAATGAGCTTCATGACTTGTCTGTTGGCAAACCCACTCCTCTCTCGTGCCTCAATCCAGACCTCAGGTCTACCGCAAAGCCTTCTGGAACTGCCCTAAGCAAGTCCTCTCTCTTTTGCTGATAACCGAACCTTATAAATTTGCGTCCCTGTTTGGTGCTTATTCCACGGCTGTGCAATTGTCTGTCTCCCCTACCCCTTGACGTCTTGGAGTCTGTTGACCTCTAGGAGTTTATTAGACTGTGAATTCCTAGCGGTCAATGATGTTCCCATATTCTTAACTTGTCAGCCCTCAGCACAGTATCTCCTCTACAGGAGGAGTTGAGGAAATGTTGAGTGAATGCACAATCTGCCATTCTAGGCTTGTCCGTTCTGGTGGTGACCCCTCGAGGAAGCGCCCCCAAGTACCCTCTCCTCTAAAATCACGACAAAGCCATTGGCATAATCTCAGCATCACTACATCACTGGATGCCTGCTTGAAGAATAACTTTGCCAAAGGAATAGTTTGGAAGTTAGTAATGGTCCTAGTTTTAGTCGTAGAGCAAGGATGGCTGCCATATGAGGGTCCTCTCCATGTTCCACCAGGTGTTTTCATTCTCACTGCCAACCTTTATAACATTTCTGTCAGCTATGACTTATAAGTCCCATTTTACAGGTGGGAAGACTGAGGATCTGGGAGTTTAATTCGCAGATTTAGCATCATCGTGGCCCTGGGATTAGATGCAAGGCATTTTTGACTCCAAACTCCCATCAATCACTGCCCTGTCTTTGGTTTCCAGATTTTTACTGTGAAGGGTGATTCTCAAAAAGCCTTTATTTAACCTGACCGGCCTCAGTGTACCTGACGGACAGGCTACTGAAACCCTGCTGTGATCTGTGTCACATCTCATCACTGCCACGAGCATCAAATTCTATCAAAATATGGAAAAAATCATTTTGATGCTGCATTTGCATATCCAAGGATTGGAGGATGGTTTGTATAATCAAATTATGTAGAGTTGTAAAAAGGGAGCATCATTTAAATAGCTTACAAAATTACTTTGAAGTTGCACATTAAAATCTAAAGAACCCATCGCCTCCCAGATCTTTACAAAAAGTTAAATGCTAATTGATTATGACAGCTTTGTCTTTATCACCGGCATCCTTCTCCATTCTACTGCGTCAGTATCGCAGCGCAATGATCGCTCTATCCCCTATTCCTCTTCCAGCCACGTTCCTACCGTGGTATAATCACAGATGGAATTTATGCACGACTGGCTTTCCCCCCCCCTCCCCATAGTTGATCAAAAGGAGCAGCCCGAAAAAAAGAAACTAGAATTTGCTGAAATTCTGATTTCTTTCAGCAGTTTTATAGATTGCATGACTTATCTTTTATTGACTATGCAAGATCTCTGGTCCCAGCATCTGTTTGCTACATCTGCGGAGGAAGATAAATCCCCTTTCTTATGCCGCTGAACCACATTTAAGAGACAGACAACCAAACAGGTCTTAATAGAGAAGGACCACAGCATATTCCTCCTCCTCACCCTATCTCTGTCCCAGTCCCTGAGAGGAGCAAGAGGTTCCTCGCTAGATTGCGGGGTCTGCCAGCTTGGGGCCGACGGTGCCGAAGACCGGCCAGTCAGGCTGGGAGCAGGTGCATCCCCAGACAGGGGTCCCGGGGGCTGTTGGTCATAAGCACAACCTTTTGGCAGGCTGCTTTGTGTACATTAAAATAAATAAATAAATAAATAAATAAATAAAAAACCCTGCACTTCATTTACAATTTCTCGGACTTAAAGAATTGTGGCTGGTCACCCAGAGACATGATTATACATCACGGAAGTTCATTATAATAATGGCTCCCACACTCCAACTTCTTTAAAACCTCAGCTGTTCGATTCGGCCTCTTCAGCTCCATAACTGTTTATAAGATTAATAGACTCTGATGCGTAATTGACTCTCCCACCTCGAGAAGAACAGAGGCCGCGCCCGGCCCCAGCCTGCACGGAAGCACCGGCGGACGGCGAGATGGCACACGTGTTCCCGGACGGGTCAAGTGGGGAGGAGAGTCGGAGCTGGGGAGAGGGGTCAGCCCTGGAGAAGGGGCCCTGGGAGGGTGCACAGTCTCTCCTTCCCTAGAGGCTTGACGGGACCCTGGGACGGAGTTTGCTGCAGAGCCCGCGGGGCGACATCCGGCCCCGCAGCGGGCCGCGAAGCCGGGGCCACGGGGAGAAGGCCCAGGGGAGGCCGACAAGCAAGGAAGGGAGGAGAGGGAGGTGGGTTCACCGAGGAGGGTCCCAGTGTGTGTCCAAGTCAGAGGACGCCGGGGCTCCTCGATTCCCAGTCCAAGGTCACAGACTGTTGGAGCAGGGCCTGCACTAGGACCCCCTCGGGCAGGACCCGGGAATCCCACTTTCAAAGCAAATGCGAGCCGGGGAGAGCCGTCGGGCCGGGGAGAGCCGTCGGGCCGTCCTCCTAAGCACCAGCGGGCTGGGCGCCAGGGTGTCGCCAGAGCGGACCCGGGGAATCAGGACATGCTTCAGGGCAGAGCTGAAGGTCAAAGGAAACCAAGGCCTCGCGTGAGTGGAAGGGGCTGGAGGCCGCCGTGAGGGGACGGGCCGGCCGGAGCCAGGCCCGCGGGCAGGACGGCCGACGGCCGGGGGCGAAGGACACGTGCCGGGACCAGGATGGGACGGGCCGGTCCCCGGTCGCAGGGTCGGGCCGCGCTCAGGGCTGCGGACCTCCTCTGCTGCGGGGCAGACCCTGCACAGAGCGAGCCCGGCCGCTCAGCCGGGACGGGGCCGGGCGTCGGGGAAGGCGGGCAGGCGGGCAGGCGGACAGACAGACAGGCCGAGGTCAGCCGGGACGGGAAGGCGAGCTGAACGGCCACAGCTGATCATCGCACTCGGGCTGTCCGCGTGGCGGCCTCTGCTCCCGCCTTCTTCTAACATTCCAGAAGACACCATGTGGCCCGCAGTCTTGAAAGGGATTGAAGGGAGGGCGGGAGGAAGACAAAAAAGAACAAAACGAAAAAAAAAAAAAAAAAACAAACCACCGCAAACCGGGCAGGAGCAGCGGACGGAGACTGAGACCGTGTAAGGGACCCGGCCCGGGGCTGGAGACAAGACGGGAGCGCTGTCCCCGCTCGGCTCGGCTCGGCTCCTCTCTGCGCCTCAGTGATGCGTGGTGGCCGCACACCCGCGGCGCCCGCTTCTCCCCCGGCCCCTGGGGACGCCCAAGCGGCCTGCAGAGATCAGTCTGATCTCTGACTCTGTTTTCCTCTTAACTGACCACCAGATGACCCCGGGTGGAAAGAATGGAGATCAGGCTCACAGAAGCACGGCCAGAAGTCCCACGTGTGCTTGGGGGGACACCCGGGGCAAAGGGGTGACACCATAGCACGTCTGCTGCGTAGACGTGACCTACTCCTCCGGTCATCTCCAGGGGACACGGCCCACTATTCCAAGTGCATTTACAGCAGTGATCCGAAGGTACCTCTGCACTTTCACAGCGAGGTCCTTAGCATAAAGACCCCTCCCCGCCTTGGAAACCCTACATTTAGTCTCTCCTGTCACTGGCAGGGATAAAGAAGCAGGACCCAACAGAGAATGACTAGCGTCAGTTTATTGACTTGTAAGAACTATGAACCTTTTGCAGAGAAGGGAAGAACCAACCCCTCCTTGAATCCAGGGCCTGCTGGGTGCTAATTTGACATGGCAATGAGATAAAAGTTGGGCTCGGGCCGGCCGCTATCAACCTCACCACATCGGAATGCCGTCTACTTAGCATAGGAGTCAAACAAGTCCCTGGCAATAGATTGCTTTCCACTTGTAGGTCTACTAAATAAATAGAAAAGTAATTAACAGTGCCGGATGGCAGATGTGTCAGGGGGAATTTCATTAGAGCAGAAGAACTGAGGGAAAGAAGGAGCCATTTTGTATCCCTCCCTCCGAGGAAGCTTTCCTGCCGTCTCTAGGACAGACGTGGGATTTCTGCTTCTCTTCAAAAACAGAAATTTCTGATTCTTCCATGATCTCTTCACATTGATCAAGGGGAAAAAAAAGAAAAAGAAACCTGAAACCTGAATTCAAACCTGAATTAAGTGCCTGAAATCAGTCCACAAATAAAGAATTCCTCTCAGTTTTCTATTTAATTATTTTGTTCCTGAAACCCACGGAGGGCTCTCCCTCTTTTGTGGCATTTTCTTTTTCTTTTCTTTTCAGTTGGCTCAATTTTTAAATATATGAACTTTGACATGCTCACCGAATGTCTCATTATTATTATTCCTCCTTCCCTTTGGAAAATAAGCGGCTTTCTGTCATTTGTAGCAGCAGGAAGAAGTGAAATTTCATAGGAAGGAAATTTATGCTGTTGGAAAAAGAAAAGATGTTGAAGGCATTTATTTTTAACCGGCTTTCAAAAAATATATTTGAAAGTACTAAATTCAATTTCACATGTCCAGAATGGCATAACCTAATTTTAGCATATTAATTAACAATAAAAGTAGTGTTTTGCCTCTTACAAAGAAATGAAATAATTAACTTACTGAGGAAATGGGGTCAGATGATTTTACTTTGGGAGGGTAATGAATGACCCTGAGTAACGGTAGCAGAAAGGTTTTCTGCCGAGCAGCTCCGGCTGTCGGAACCTGCTTGGAATTCTTTGCGGAGCACCCGACGCCCAGCCTTTTCCTCCATCTCCACACGTGCCCTGCCTGGACCGCGGCTGAGCCGCACACACTTCGGCGGGGCAGGCCAGGGTGCCTCAGAAGGAATGCCGGGGGTAGGCAAGCATTTGGCGGCTTTCAAAGAGGGCTGGAGTGTCCAAAGGCTCCCTAAGTCAGTAAACACTAAGGTGCTTTGTGCTTGTAGGAGAAATTCCAGCGTTTTGTATTTTACATATTTGGACCTTTGAACTTGGAATATTTTGTCACACTTCACATAGCTTCATTCCCCAGGGGGGAAGAAAACCTCGTCTTTCAAGTGGTTATTATAAAGCTGAGTGCATAAATATGCATGAGAGGTCATTATTACCACAAGATGATACTTAAAAGGTTCAAGTGTCTCTTACTAAGATTTTTCAACTTGTTCGGTGACAGTGAATCAAAGTCTCCGGTTTTCGGTTGCTGAACTTTGCCTTTGATTGTTCTTTCAAAATTTTCAAGAAAATGGCTTCGGAGCCCTGACTGGCACTCATTTGTTCCTTCATTCATTCATTTGACAGATATTTAATGAGATAGTTAATGGCCTGTGTCCATGTTTTATGCAGAACGCCATATTTAAAACATCGTAGCTGGGTCTCTGAAGGTTGAGGCACAGAATTTCTTGATTTTGGAGCTGGAACTAAGGCCCCGAGAGGCTCAGGGCCTTGGGCTGTTATGTATTAGGTTTCGTAGTACAGTCAAGAGACTGGAAATCAGATCTGACCCCCAGGCCAGGCCTCTGACCTATGAGTCAGGGCCTCTCAGAAGGCTCCAGGGCCCAAAGCAGAGAATCATCCTGGGAACCATGACAACAAAGAATTGCATTTTGACACGTTCCTTCCTTCTAGAACTTGATATTTCAGTGGAGAAATATTATATAGTGCCATCATAACCTTAAAAGCTCTTACACATGACATTCCCATTCAGAACTTACTTGTGGCAGATTCCCACTTGGAGAGGGTAAACTCTAGGATTAATTATGCACGACGTCTCGTTCTCCATGGGGAAAGGTGAAAATTCAAAGGAGACAAAATGGAGCTGGAGAGAGGAAAACTTTCTCTCCTACCAGCAGCCTTGTTTTTTTCCTTCTCTGTGGGTGGAAATAGCGCCCAAGTACCCTATGGGGGTCCGACGGCTATTTTTAGTCCCAAATTAACAAAGAAAACACAATTTACCGTTTACAGAAGCAGTGCTTTCTTAGAACTTTGCTCCTGGGCTCTCCGCCATGTCTGATGCATAGGCCAAATCTTGGGAAGCAGGTGCACCCCACGGTGACAGAGTGTATGATTCCGTACGGAGTCATGGCGTGTCAGAAGCACCCACGTGATGTCACCCTAGGCTTTCCCTGGATCCTCAGGTGTCTCTTGCTTAATCCTAAGGTTGAAGTTGCAGTAAAAGATAGTTGTGTGAAAGCTGGAGGCCAGCCCTGCCCGCTTCGGGGTGAGCTGACACGAGGGCCCTCCCCAGCCACAGAGCCCCCCTGGGGGAGCGTTGCGTGTGCTGCCGAGCCAGAAAGCTTTCCAAACTTGGATTCCCTGTGCTCTTCCTGTAGTTACCCAAAGCCGCCACATTTCCATACTGGCGTCTGTCCTACCTCCCCTACCCTCCGCTAGCCAGTCACAGAGCCTCAGGGATCAGTGCACACAGTGTGCAGCGTGAGGCCTATTCGGGACTGAATCTCCGTTCCTCTGTGCAGAGCTCTGCAGTCACTGTGGGAACCAACGAGGTCAAGGAAGCTAACTTCTCAGGGGCTCAGTTCCCCCAAATCCAGACCCGGCGGCCTCCTCCTCACCTTGGTTCCCAGGACGACTGAGGCTAGAGGAGATGACGCGGTGTGTTGGCTCCTGGAAGGTGCCCAGCCAAGGCCCACGTTTAAGTTCAGCCTTCCAAAGACCCCCTGAAGGGAAGAAGTCTTAGTGTCTTCGAACCTAGTCATCCCCAAACACCCAAGAACGTTTCTCTTATTTGCAAAACATTTCTGCACCTCTCGTTATTGTTTTGTTGTTTTCTTCTAGTGTTTTATAGTTTTGTTATTTTAAGATTTATCAAAGCTGCCAATTTTTATAATACAATTTCTGTTTGTACTGTTTTCCTCCTCTTACATTGTGATTTGAATTTCAAAAGGACATGCTTTTTCTTTTTTCAACTCCTTTATCAGTTCATTATTTTTTTTAAGATTTATTTATTTATTAGAGAGAGAAAGATCACAAGCGGGGGGCAGGGCAGAGGGAGAAGCTGACTCCCCACCAAGCAGGGAACCTGACGCAGGGCTTGACCCCATGACCCTGAGGTCATGACCTGAGCCAAAGGCAGACCCTTAACCAAGTGAGCCACTCAGGTGTCCCTCAATTCATTATTTTATCCACCTTAGAAACTCAGGAAGTCTGCTAACGAAGAGAATGATCAAAAATGTCCCAAAGCCAGGCTTTTGCTTTCATTTTAAATTACTCACCCAGTCTTCCCCAAACCCCAGAATAGCAAGGGGTCCGGTGAGACCTCTCCCACAGACCTGCGCGGGCCACAGGAGTAATCAGTGCTAGAGACCACATGCCGACCCCGGAGACACAGGAACAACCCAGGAAACGGCTCCGGCCAGACTTACAACGTGGATTTTCAGTGTACCCTGGGCTGGCCTAACCCTTTTGGGAAGTAACTTCACAGTTCCCTGGTAACTTCCAGAAACTTCCAGAAAGTGCGTATGCGTACTTCCTGCTGGCGGTCTGCATATATTTACCTTCATCTAAAAGTTTTGGCTCAGAATCTCGGTGCAGGTGCTGACCTCACACCTCTCACAACCGAGTTGCGGACACGCAGGCAGGTGTGTACCAGGGTCAGACTGGGGGAGTCTCACCGCGGAGGCAGATGGGTTTATTCCCACATTTCACAGACTGGACGTCCTCTCGCCTGCCGGCCTCCACAATCCCCTGCTACTTCTGAGTCATTCGTCCAGCCCACATTGGCTCAGCTCCTTGGAGGCGCTGGGCCCTGGGCTAAACCCACTCGCCTCTTAGCCCGCTCGCTAACTCTCAGCTTCTGTCTTCCTTTTCATCCCTCGGGAGTCCTCCTGCTCCTGCGCCCGGGGTGCCCACACAGCCTGGAGTATCCCATGACAGGATGCCTTCCCCTGTGCAAACCAAAATAGCAGTCTCCTCCGCGGGGCTGTGTTCCTTTCCAAACTCGGACAGACGTGGCGTCTGGCCTCACCCTCGCACGCTGTGGTCGCTCTGTGGTCCGCAGCGTGTCGGACGCTTATAGAGCTGAGATCACCGTTTTGGCTCCTTCGTTGGTACGCTCTGAATCCACCCGTAGTTTTCCTGGTCACCACTGTCGGGACTGCGTCCCCGGCGGGCAGCGGATGCTTGTGGGTCGCGATCCCTTTTCCTTCTGCTAACCAAGTTAAAGAAACCATACCGGGCTTGGAAAGGGGGCTCCGTGACATCCTAGAGAGGAAACAGTTTTTAGGGGGTCTTGTTTGAAATAATGGGGTCTCTTATTCTAAAAAGGTAGAGCTGGAAGAGTCCTAAGAGATCTCCTGGTGCGCCCCCTTCCTTCTGTGGACGGGGAAATTGAGGTTCACGGCACCCAAGTCGCTTGCCCGGGGTCCTCCAGATGTCGTGTCCCTGAGTCAGAATTGGCATCCTGGCCTCGTGGCTCAATTTAAGATTATCTTTTTGTAATTAAAAATATACGTGTAAAAGAAAGAACAGAAGCAACTTCACGTCAAATCAAACAGGTTTCCAACGCTCTGTGACACGCACTTTGCTCCCAGGGGTCGTGAGTCTCCGACTAGCGCTGTTTCCTTCTCTGGGGACCTCCGAGCCCACCATCCCAGGTCTCTCTTCCCAGCACTGGCCTGTCCCCTACAATCATGGCACCGCAGTGTCATTTTGTCTTCGGGGGCCACGCCGCTACTGTGGCCCACCCACCTGTTAGAAGCCCTCTCTTGACTAGGGATTATGTTTTATTTTGGGACAACTCGGATTATTTGGAAGTTTTCCTTCTGCTGTGCTTGTGGGGTCATTTGGCTCCACCCGTCAGAGGGAATTGGCTGGGAAGCCCCCAGTGCGCCGGGAGCGGGTCCTTGGGGGTCCTCCCTGCCCATCCTCCTCCTGCTCCTGGATCTCCGCTCTCCTGGTCCCCTGACCTCCCTCATGTTGGTTCTTCATCCTATTTGTGCTTTTCACCGAAGCGTTGTCATTAACAGCCCCGTGGGACCATCCTTCCGGCTTGTCCTTGAAGCTTTCTCAAGGGCGTGACCTCTAGCCTCTCCCTCCAGGGTCCCGAAACGGGACAATGCTTCTGCTGGCCCCCGTGTCAGGAGTGTTTGGGGCAGATTCGGCCCTCTGCTTGTGCAGTCCCACCGCTTAGGGGCTCGTCCCCAGACTCCTAGGTCTTAGTTCTTCTCTCTGGAGTGGCACACGGTACATCTAATCCCTGCTAGTATTTTAAGAGGATGATCTTATCCCTTGCGTATGACTCTGCTCCCCCTCCCATGCCCTGTTCTAAAGGATGGATATAAATGCATCTGCAGACATGGTGTCTGACCTGTACATAGACTGGGGGGCATTTTCCTGCCTTGACTACCATATTCTATTTTCACCAGGGCAGACTCTCAGTTTTATTTCCCAGCACGGCCACATCCCAAGCTTGTGGTCAACCAAATACGTCCACTCCTTTCCCCGGTCGTGTGAATTGCTGGGAGCCTGTTCTCTGTTGGGCTCTACTTATGTCACTTATTTATTTTTGAACTCTTGTGTGTACTGGAAGTTCACATTTTTACTTGGATACCTTATTCCAGCTGGTAGATATTTTTATGAATCTTATTCTTTCATGTGCTTTTTATACTTCCCCCGAGATTTTACTGTATTAATACACGAGAGTTTTGTGCTCCAAAAGCATAGATAAAAATGTTCCACAGCGGTGCAGGTTCACCATCTGAAACAACTTCACGTGTGCTCTGGCGTCAAGCAAATGAGTAAATGGTTGGTGGATCGTGGGAGAAAGAAGGCAGTTAAGGATCTGCAAGGGGAGAAAGCCATAGATTCGAGTCCAAGACATTGGTTAGCTCAGGACAGATGCAGGCAAAAGTAACTACAGATAACGTGTGTGCATGAATTAGTGTGCAATCACAGATCTCCCAGCTTTGTCTGCTGAAAGGGCCCAGAAGCAGAGACATTCCAGTAGCATCATATGCACCGAGGGCCCAGATCTTGGTTTCTCAAGGCGATTCTCCAGGGCCTCATGGAGAAATGGCTCATTCTGGGACTGGATCAGGAAAAACACAAGAGGAGTCTGGAGGCTCTGGTGGTGGCAGAAAGTGAGGAAGTGCTCAGATAACATAAGGATGGGGATGACGGAGGGACCCAACAGCCCACCCGAAGAAGCTCTCCGTGGCCAAAGCTGTACTGATTGATACCAAAAAATGGCAAAAAAGTAGGTAACATAGCACCATTATGGCTCAAAGTCTAAAATAAATCTCTATGAGTCCATGTTGACAGAAACAACTTCCTGAATAAGGACTTAAATGGGACCAAAGGGACAAATATTCCTTACAGAAGAATTGCAAGTAACTCACACGGATACTCCTCCACCTTCACCCTCTGCCCTTGAGTAGGGCAGGACTTAGTGACCTGCTTCCGAGCAGAGTATGAGTAGAGCATGGAAGAGAGGAAAAGGAACTGTCTACTGGACGAATCTCTCGACCACGGCCTTGGTCAGGTGACCACAGTTAATGACAGTCATTGATGTCATGTAAACAGTGCACATCTGTCGAGGGAGGGTGAGATGACTTTGCATCTCTGTAGTTCCCCCCTCCCCTCAGAACCCACCAGACATAGTCTATTTACAAAAAGAAATGAGAACAAAACAAAATGGAGGGACATTCTAGAACGCAGCTGACCACTAGTCCTCCAAACGGTCATGCCACCCAAAGCAAGACTGAGAAGAGCGCAAAAGCAAAAGAGACTAAGGAACCAGGACCACCAAAGAGTCTATCTTTGCAACTTTTCTGCGTATCTAAAATTATCCCCCCATTACTAAACCATAAAAGGGAAAACCGTAACTTTAAAAATAATGTTCAATGGACAAAAGCGAGAAATCTGTGATCGTCTATGGTGACCCCTTGCCAGGTGGTCCAGCCCAGTAATCATCCCTCCGCCGAGACCGACCATGTGTCTCCCTCTGCAGGGCCTGGCGGTCTCAGGGTACTTCTCCTGGTCGTAGAGGCTGGCCTGTTAGCGCCTGTCTTTTCTGCAGGAGGTGATGATGTGGGTCTACCTAGTTCCGAAACTTGCCCTTGCAAGGCTGTTTTCCGACATCAAGTCCAGCCAGTCTTCTCCTCCTGCTCCGTCTGCCCCGTCACGTCTTCCTCCATCTCCTCTTGCTTTCGGTGGGAAATCTGGACTTAGAAATCCACTAGTATTTAAAGCTAAACGGATTCTCTCTAGTTTTCCCTCATGCTCTAATCTTCCCGTGTCTCAGCAGTCCCATTCCTATCCTCCTGGTCAGGAGTGGCTTCTGGGTCACTTGTGAGTTCTCTCTCCTCTGTCTCCCAGACTCGGCCCATCCATGCGGTGCACGGGACGCTGCTTTCCACGACCTCTCCCCGTCCTCCACGCACGGTCCCCACAACCTCCGTCAACAGCCGCCTCCAGCCCCCCTGTTCTGCTACCGCAGAACTTTCCTGGCTAAGGGGCCGTTTTTCTTGGAAGCTCGGTGTTTCCTGTGCCCTTTCCAAGGAGACCTACGACTCCTCAGGACGATCTTCCCAGCCCCCCACCACGGGCCCCCTCCTCCCTAGAACACTAGTCGGTGCCGCCGAGCCCCGGTGCGTCACACCTCGGACCGGCCCCTCCCCTGCGGCCCCGCCACCCCGTCCTCCCCGCGCGCGCCCTACAGTATGTCCTTGGCGTGCCGGCCTCCCTCCTGGACAGCACCCCGCATTCCTCCCACACTCCCACACCCCATCAAGGAGCTCTTGAACCGAATTCCTTCAGGCCCGCGGGTGGCTCTAGCTGCCCCTGGGACTCCTTGACATTTACGAGCGGCCGTAAAGAATCCGTACATCCTCCTGCTGCTGCAACTCTTGTCTTCCGGACTTTATTTGACTGTAAGCTTTTTTGGGTTCAGACTCTGTGTCCTTTAAGAATGTATTTCTTCACGGACGTGGAGTTGGGTCAAGAGTTATTTGAACGACTCTTTGCCCTCGTATGTGTAGCTCCTAGAGTGTTGTGTGCGCACGACGAGTGGCCACGAACACACAGCGCTGGTTCGCTTCGCTTGCTTCTCCTCACGCGGGACCCGTCTCCGGCCCAGGCCCTCCTCAGGCCGGACCCCCGCTCCCGCCATGGGGGGGCCTGGCCGCCACGCCGGGGCCTCCGTCTCCCCGCTCTTTCCAGCTCGAACCCGGCAGCCGCACACTTACCCGCGCCGGGTGGCCTCCCTGTGCGCGAGCACAGATCCGGGAGGCCAAACTGCACTTGGGAAAGCCAGCCCCACGTCAAAACCCGCCCTTCTCCACGGCGAGGCTTTCCAGAACATTCTCCTAGTATTTCCTTTTCCTTCTGGGCCATCACCGGGTGGCCGGGCTCCCCACGCCGGGGGCAGGCTGTGCGTGGCTCTGCTTCTCCGCACCGCCCCACGGGGCCGCTGCCTTTGCTCTCTCCGCGCTGCCCACGCACCTGCTCCTGACGTCGCGGCCTTCCGAGCGCTCCTGAGGAAACCCCGCCGTGTCTCGGTCTTCCACCTGCCACCTGAGCCCGTGACGCAGGCCAGGATTGGGGGAGGCTGAAGGAAGGGTTAAAGCCACCCCCAGCCTTCGCAGAGGTGCTGTGGGGGGTGGCCTTGGTGTCCAGTGTGTGTGTGTGTGTGTGTGTGTGCGCGCGTGTGCGTGTGTGAGAGAGAGAGAGAGAGCGAGCGCCACGCTCATACCTATGAGCGCTGTGTCAGGATTTGTGGGAGTGGATTTGGGCGCACGAGTGGGTGACACTCGTGGGTGACACTCGTGGGTGACAGCATGAGTAGGTGTGCTTGTGAGGCAGCCTGTGGAGAGAATCGGCGTCCAGCTCCCAGAGGTGCCCCTGCCAGCCTGCGGGGAGCGGAGGGGGTGGCCCCCAGGAGGGACTGCCCTGCTGCTGACCGGCTCCCACTGGGTCCCAGCAAGGGATCTAGCCCCCCCCTCCAGCCTTCCGGGGGTTAGGAATCCGTGCTCCCCACCGGTGCTCTGCCACACTCCCTCCCGCTTCCCGCCTGGCCTCCCCATCCCGCAGGGAGCCTCCACTTTCTGCACTTTCTCCTTCAGGAGATGCTGATGAAAATGCACAGGGGCGGTGGCTGCTGAAAAACCCTCCAACAGCCCGTGTCTGCCCACAGGGTCCTGAGGCCAGGCCAGGTTCTGCTGCAACAGACTCGAGGACAAAATATGGCCTGTTTCTATTTTTCCTTTGAAACTGAGCAGATGAGCAGAGCAAGGCAAAGACGGTCGTTTTTCACTTTCTGCTCCTTCATAGGCTTCCTCCGTGTGCTTCTAGTTTCAGCTCGCGGGGAGCTGACCTCGGGGCTCCTGTGCTAGCATATTGCTTTGATCGACCTCTGGACGTCTTGACTTATTGGCTCTGAATTGATCTATTGATTTAATAAAAGTCATTTATCATTGTCACCGGGCAGGATGAAGCCCTCGATTTGCCTCCAGTTTGGCAAACGTCGTCAGTAGAAGGTGTCCTGCTGATTCCGGCGGGTGGCTAATTTCCAGGGCATCATCACCGGAAACCCGGTCCCTGTCACAGTCCTGGTCTCTCTGCCTGTGACTAAGGACCCCACCCCATCGGCGGGATCCCATCCACCTGGGCGCTTTATTATTTGGGAATGGCCGTCACCTTCTCATCTCATCTCTGGAATGATTTCGCCAGACACACCTCCTGGGAGGAGAGGGGCGCGGGGCTGGGGGTCAGCTGGCCGGGTCGGTGCAGAGCGGAGCAGTGGGGAAGGCTTGGGCTGCGGTCCGTGCCCGAGCACCTTCCATTCCCCCCGCCCCGAATGCCTGGCTGGCCCGGCCTCCTGCTGAGGGCTCGGTGCCTTGTTGAGAAACGCTGGAAATGAGGTCATCAGGTCGCGGAGATTCACTTCCTTTGGATGTTTGTAGCCAAGCAGGAGAAGAAAAAAAATAATCTCAATGTCCAGCCCAAGTACCTCCAAAGGCCCTCATGGTTCTTATTCTTTCTAACAAGGTCTAGACCACACTCACCGCACGCAGATGCCAGCTTGCCCCAGCGGCACACGTGTGCACGCACACCAGCCCTGAGCCACGCGCTTCCCTAACTCTGTGCTCCACCAGCACAGACCCCGTCTGTCTGCCCACATCCCCGCCGGCGCGTGGCCATGAGGCAGGACGGGTCAGGTCCACCGGAGCTGCCAGGAGTCAGTCCCTAGCCTCGCAGTGCTGTCCACAGCTCCTGCCGGGGGGCTGCCCAGTCTGGAAGCTTCCATGCCAGCTCTGCATGCACTTTGGGGAAATGAAAGTCAGCCTCCCAGAATCAAAAAAGGAAATGAATCTAGCCGGCTGTGTTCCCTTCTTTACCCCTTCCTACATGGGTGTGCTACCCCCTTGGGGCACCGTCTGGACCCTTCCGTGTTGCTGCGAGACAGTTTCTCCTGTGTCTGGCTCCTGTTTTCTGCAAGTCCAATCTGCGTCTGAGAACCACAGGGAGGAACACAGGAACGAGTGTCTGATTTTCCCCTTTGTCTCCCAGCATTGAACAGCACAGTGGAAAGAAAGAACAGCGTTTCCTTTATCATGACTTTTTGAGGGCAAAAACGTCTCCTGGAGACACTTCCTCAAAAGCGACATCTCCACTCCTAAAATACTGACCGACAGGAATCCCATTTTAAGCTTCGGGTGCTCTAAAAGATCATGTAATATAAGATGTCAATCTTATATTTTTTCCCTGCTCACAATTTTTAGTCTTCTGCGTGTAAAAGAAGGCTACTTCTCTTAATAATTAATTATGGTAGCTATTTAAAGCATGTGTAGTTAGAATCAGAAACCTCAGCCTTATCACTCTTTACCAAAGAGAGCTCCACTATTACAAATTGTGATTCCCACTGGTCTGAAAGAAACTTAAAGAAAAGCTAATGAAATGTTCTCAGCCTGTATTTAAGCTCCGTAACAATTTTTCAGCCTGGAAAAAAAAAATCCCCTAATAATTATATAGAGGGTTGTTAATATTTCACACCCTCACATTCCTGAAATTCCTATGCAAATTACGTGAGGTGGGCCCTGCCCAATCTCACAGTCACATGGGGACTGTGTGGGGCAGAAACCAAGAGGCAGGCCTTACTGGGAAGCCCCTTGCGGGACTCAGTCAAGAGTTTGCTGCATTTCTTGCTTCTCATATTCCGCCGGTTGTCACGTTTCCAAGGGCAGCCTGAAGGTTGTGTCATTGGCTCTTCCCAGCATTTCCCACTGTCTCCATCTACAAACCCTTGAGCTCTTCAGGAAGGAAAGTACAGGCTGAGAGTCGTTATCAAAGATGCTTAGAAAGGCTCAGAAATTCTGGTCTCCTAAAGATTTCTTAGATCTTTTCGCCTGGGCTTTTGCACCATTTTTTGGCGTGGGACTGACTGTGCCTTCCGCAGAGGGTGTGATAGAAAAGCAAAGCAAAGAGGGGACCTGGAGTTTGTTTACTTTAATTAGAAACAGATTCTTCATTTTCCAAGGCTTTGCCACAACAGTGAATTTAATAGTATATAATTAACTCCAATGTGCCTATGATTTGATTTGTAAAATTTCTTTCAATGCTGATACTTCCAGGGAAAGTGAACAAGATACCAGCCTGACCATGGGGTTTGATTCCAATGTTCCCCTTGGGGTCCGGGGCCCACTGACACAAATGATGCCCTCTGTAAATTTCCTGGGGAGGGCTGAGGGGTGGTGACAGAAGAGGAGCCCGCAGTCACAGGGGCACCCAGCTTCATCAAGTCTCCTGGGCTGCAGAAGAGGTGTGGTGCTGGTCAGTGTATTCCTGTGCTCCCTAAGTGATGTCCTTCCTTCCCGAAGCATCTCAGCAAATCTTCACTCAAGAGATGCTGAGTTGGGGTGTGACCACGGAGCTGGTCAGGTCCCCTGGGGTGCTCAGTGGCAAACTGGAAATAGGTACCCTTTTGGTCTAGAAGGGGACATATATGGTTATTTCTAAAGCAGCTGTTATCTCATAGAATTCACTAAGAAGCCCGCCGCGGGCAAGGAGGGGTGGAGGAGTTGCATGGGACGAAAGGCAGACAGACAAACCTTGCTTCTGATCTCAGGTCTAGTCCTGATCCGTTGTGCCGTTGTGGGAAAATAAAATTGAATAAACCCTGAGACCCTCTTCTCCAGGGCGATACTGCATGTAAGTACACACACGGGGTCCGGTACTTTGAGGTGCTCGGTGCACAGGGGTGTCTGTAAGGCTCAGTGGGTCCTGGGAAAGCCCCTCCAACCAAATGAGCCAATCCACCGACCCGTGTCAATGAATCACGCCTGCCACCACTCGGTCATCGTATTGTGCCATTGGAAGAAGCCCGTGTTGAACGCCCCTGTGAGCACAAACCGTACTCCAGGGGCTGGGCGGAGGGGCCTGGGGAAGGAGCTGCGTGACCCAGCCGGAGACGCCTTGGTCTGAACACTCGATCACAGGGTCCCGACGACTGGACGAAATGCAGCCTGGTGTAGAGGAGTGGTGTGAGAACGGCTGTGGGGAATGAGAGGGAAGAGTCCCGCCCCCGAAAGGCTGGTGACTGGGCCCGTGGCTTAGCCACTGCAGGATGAGGAAGGGCTTTGGGGTTCACCGTAAAAATATGGCATTGGGGGCGGGTGGGGGCCGTGGGGGGCACGTAAAGAGTGAGTTCCCAAGTGTCCAAAAGGCTGTGAGGCTTAGAACACATTTATTTTCAAACATAGTTGTTTTCAGAGAATATGCTCGATATATTTGTATTCGAACTCTGATACCTTTCCAGGTATCAATGGAGCGCAATGGGCCCTCATGTTCATCTGAAAAAAAAAAAAAATCACAGGAAGTGTACCACAGGTGAAAAAGAATTCTGGAAAGTCAGAAAGACGTTTAGCAAACGTATTCAGTGTAGGTGAGAGCAGAAGGTATTTAACTTTTGATCTTGTACGTGTCAGTGTGGGAAGGGTCTTTCCTAACCTCCCCGCGGTGCCCTGGGTCTCCCTTAAAAATGGTAGTGAGATGACCTTCACCGGTCACAGAGTCATCTCAACCTATCCCCGAGTCATCTCAACCACTCCTGATTGGTTCAGGGAGCATTTTCCATATGCAAGTCACTGAGCTGGGTGCTAGGAAGGTCACGGAACCGAGAAAATGCGCCCCACTTCCCAGTCAGTGACCCCGTCTTTAGGAAACTCCTTTCTCTAGTTTCCCCTTCCCTGAGGTCAGGGAAGGCGAGGCTGAGGGCTCCTGCGTGGACGCCCGGCGAAATCAGTCCTGGGCTTGGTGACCTGAACCAGGATTCTTAGGATCATTTCCTTTTCTGAGGAAGCCAGACTGGGCGGGCTTCTGCGGTCTGGGATGCAAAGAGCCCTGAGGCAGACAGGCCCTCGGGAAAGTGCGGTCTGAGGACGCAAACAAGGGCGTGGTTGAGTCTTGATTCCTACACACACACACACACACACACACACACCCGGTCACAGGGCCACAGCACAGTGAGGGCCGGGTGGGACCCTGCGACCCTTGCTCTGGGGTGTGAGAGTGTTTCTGGCCACCTGTCAGGGAAGGTCAGTCGGAGGAGCCCGGCCTTGAAGACACAGGCCTTGGCTGCGCGGGGACCTGGGGGAGGACATTCCACAGGACACACGGAGCCGAGGCGGGCGGCACACAATGGGCCTTGTGCGGGTCTGCAGGCTGTTCCGTTTGGCCCCGGAGTGGGTCTGGCCTGAGAACAATATGCTGTGATTGGGTTGAAGCAAGTGAATGAGGGTTTCCACCCCTCCTGCGGACTTCTTGCCTCGAAGACCCAACGTGCAGAAGAGAACGAGCTGGAGATGCTCTTCTACCTCAGCAACTTCATTTTTGAGCTGGTTCTTCTTTGCAAGATTTTTGGCAAGATGATGTGCTTTTTTTCTCTTTCTTTTCTTTCTTTCTCTCTCTCTCTCTCTCTCTCTCTCTCTTTCTTTCTTTCTTTCTTTCCTTTTGTTTTCAACCCCTCTAATCTTTCTCTACATCAAAACATCCATGGGCCAGGCCCTTTGGCTCATGGCCCCAAAGACTGACTTGGGACTTAGGACGAGGGGTGGAAGGAAGCCTTGCAGGGTTCTTTGCCCTTCTCCAGAATGTTCTATGGGGGAGAAGTGCCAGGATGTGAATGACAGGTGTTCTGATGAAGGTACACACAACATTCGCTGGTGCTTAGCTCCCCAAAGCCTTCCCGGCTGGGTCTCCCTTAGGGTAAGGACTTAGCAGCCTAACATCGGGCCAGCCGCTGAAACAAGAGCTCAGCTCCTTTGTCTCTGTTCTACGGTCACAGTATTAGAAAAAAACCGATGAGACCAGATACTGATTTCTTAGAGGACGCGTTCCTTCAACAGCGGTTACCATATCCCCAAAACAGGACTCCAGGAACACCTGCAGCTCCGTTGTACGCGGGTCCTGGGGAGGCCTGCAGTGGGCGTCTCGTCCTGCCTGACGACCAAGCAGGGATGTCCTCAGCTTCCCGAACTCTGCGGATCACCTCTGAAACGCCGATACTCTATGTGTGTGCTGCTTCTTGCTGCTGTAACACGTTGTCGCCGACTTAGCAACTCAACACAGATTCACGCGCCGGTAGTTCTGGAGCTCGGAATGCTGGCATGGGCCCTAAAGTCAAGGTGTGGGCCCTAAAGTCAAGGTGTGGGCCCTAAAGTCAAGGTGTGGGCAGGCTATGTTCCTTTTGGACGTTCTGGGGAGGATCGTTTTCTTTTCCTCTTTCCTCTCCTTTCCAGCTTCAGAGACACCCCATTCCTTGACCCCTGGGCCTTTCTCCCTTTTCAAATCCATCATTCCGACTTCTGTTTCTTTGCCTCAACTTTTGTCCTTGACAACAAGCTTTCTCTCTCGTAAAGACTCCTGTGATTAGATTAAGCCCACGGGGCGTCCCCGGGTAACCTTCCCATCTCAGCGTCTTTAACCTAATGGTACCAGCATACTCCCCTTCGCCCTGTGAGGTAATGTAGGCCCAGGTCCTGGGGATTAGGACACGGACGCCTATGGGGTTGGCCTTGTTCTGTAACCACATGACACAAAGGTGCTCTTTTTTAACAAACAGATTTTAGAAATGTTGGGTCATATAAAGTTAAATAGGTTTCTTTACCACAGAACTTTTCTGATTCTCCTTTAAAGATTTTATGTATTTGAGAGAGGGGGAAAGATCACAGAGGGAGGGGGAGAAGCAGACGTGGTGCTGAGCAGAGACCCAGATGTGGGGCTCGATCCCAGGACCCTGAGGTGATGACCTGAGCTGAAGGCAGAGACTTAACCCACTGAGACACCCAGGTGCCAGGTGAACTTTTCCAATTTTTAATATGCTAATGTATATTAATAGAATCTGAGGGAGAAATGTATTATGTAGTATTTCCCAATCTTGTTTGCCCCCGTGCAACACTGATTCATGTTTCAGGGGAAAGCGGGAACCCAGTCTGGGAAATCACATCCCAGCCCCTTGCGAGGAGGCGGCCTGGCGTGAGCAGATCCGCATCTCACACCGGTTTGGGGCGTTGCCTGGACCGATCACAGGCAGAGCTCGCGTCTCCCATTGGGCGCATTCTCTGCAGGCCACCACATGTTGGTGAGGGAAGCACCGAGCACCAGGGAAGAGGAATTCCAGCTGAAGGATCTGCAATTTCATTTCAGAAATATCTGGCGAGGGTTTGCTGGACCTCCCCCTCCTCGCTGGAGATGGGCAGCTGGAGAAGCTGGACCTTCACTTGTTCCTTCCCACGGGCACATAGCCACCCAGCCAGCCGTCCAGCCGTCCAGCCGTCCAGCCGTCCAGCCAGCCTCCCAGACTCCCAGCCTCCTAGTGCGGGTTTGCCAGGCACCATTCTCCCGGGCACAACTCGTCCCTTCTTCATGTCCACATCCCCCAGCTGGGTCCCCGGGCCCCACCCTTTTAGCCAGTGCCACCCAGCACTCGGGGCTAGAATCGCAAACAGCTGTCTACCAAAAATATCCCAAGAAATTTCCCTCAACTGGAAGATTTCTGGAAGGTGGCACTGAGCAGGGCCTTAGGCAGGCGGGCGGGCCGGGAAGTTGACCGAGAGTCACCAGCGGGGAGCTCTGCCCTAGGATTTCAGGCCCTGGGGGTGGGCTGGGCTGAGGGGTACGGTTGGCTGAGTTGCGGGATTTATCCAGGTTAATGGTAGCGCTGGGAGGCAACTCCACGGCTCTTGGCAATCGGGATGTGCCTCGACCCACTCCATTAACTTCTCTCCCGCCGCGGTGCCCTCCCCGCCCAGCTCCCGTGGGCTGTTAATGCCAAGACACACGTGTCCCGCCACCGCGCTGCGGTGGCCTCCTCCCCTGCCCGGTGCCCTCTGTCCCCTCCGTGGTCTTTGCAAACAGAACTCTGGGACAAGAAGGGCTCTTCGGGCCGGGGCTGCTTCCCTGTCAAGTACTTATCAGCCTATTTATAGCTCCGGTTAAGAATCCAGGTTCGGGAGGATTCCATTAAAAGACCACATTAACGAGTCCTCAGAGAAAATCTCTCACAAAGCTTTTGAGCTCATAACCACTTGGCTGTGTTATGAGCTTCTAGTGTGTTAACATTCATAAAATAAAATCGTTCCGAGGGCTGGCACTCTGGCATTCCCAGGCCTTTGACCCCCAGAAGCTTCCGCACCGGGTGCTGACCCCTGCACCGGCGCGGGGCCCACTGGAGCGCGGGCCACGGTCACTGTCGCCTGGGGCCCCTTCCACGTGGTTGGTTCCAAGTACCCTCTGGGCTCCTGGGGTCCGCGTCTGTGACAACAGAGTGTAAGGCTATAAAGGAGCGGCTCGCCTGCAGAATCTGGAGCAGCTCGGGCTGGGTCCAAACCCGCAGAGAGGCTCCAGAAGGGGCTCCTGCAGGAGTGGGAGGCAGGAGAGAGGGGGGAGCCCTGAGAGGAGGGGGGGCCCCCCCCCCCCCGGAGAGGAGGAGGGGGAGGGAGAAGGGAGCGGAGGCAGGAGCCCTGGGAGGGAGAGGGGAAGCCTGGGGCCCGGAGGAGAGGTTCTTTGAGCTGGAGTTCCAGTCGGAAGAAACAGATTTTGAAAGTTTCCTGTTGTTTAACCTTATCTGGAAAGTAAGCATTTCAGGGTCTTTCCGAAGGTGAAGGGCACAGTTTGCTCGCACTTGGTTCTTCAGTGTCCCCGGAAGAGAGAAGACTCGGGAGGGACGAGCTCCCCTGGGTCTTGCTCCCCCTTCTGCCCCTGGAGCTCTCACGGCCCAGCCTCCTGACATCAGCCCTTATTTTTAGGGATGTTTTGATGTGACATGTGTAACACACGCTGCGACCCAGGCATTCGGACCGGATGGCCAAAGGCACTTGAGCTGATTCATGGTCGGCTGTCCTTCACCTTGGGGCCAGGACAATGGGAAGCTGGGCTGGATCCCGGGACTTCTGAGGGTGTGGAGGAATGACGGGAGGTGGGGGGCACTCAGGGGTCCCCCCGCTAGCCTTCAGGACCAGTCCGCTCTGCTCAGCCAGCTAAGACTTTGTGACCCGCCAAGACCCCTGCCCACCAGCCCTACAGTGGAGGTGCTGCTGGCCACATGCACACTGCAGGACAAGTCCCAGGGGACATACAGAAAGCACCAGGAGGCCGCTTGAAATTAATTCTCAAGGAGAGAGCCTCCCTGTACTTTTTGAGGGAGAGGTGGCCCTGGCTTGATGCTGCATGCAGTGATCTACACACGCGTTAGCAATGGACACCTAGGAGAGGGAACTTGGCTGCATGGGACCCCCGTCAATGGTCAAGGACCGGGAAGAGAAGAGATGGTTTCTTTTTAAGAAAGAACCTCCAGTGAAGCAGTGAAATCACACACACACACACACACACACACACACACACACACACACACCCCTGCAAAACACATCTGAGCTGGGGCAACCATGGGGAAGTGTCCCGGTAGAAATGTGTTATCTTCCTTTAAGAAGCAACCAGCTCCCCCATAGTCGGACTCAGCTTTCCAGCCCTGGCCATCCTCTTCCTGAGCTGCCCCATCAGTGACTGAACTTGGGGTGGGGACTTACGTTTTGAGGGCGTGGGCATTGCTACCTGTCCCAGTCCTCTAATAGGAAGTCATTGTTCCGGAGCTGGCGGAGACTCTGCCAGATTTGCCCCACGGGCCGGGGCTCCCCTTGCTCAACCCTGGTTCCTCCCCTTTCACCTTTTAAATCTCTTGCTCTTTCTCTGTGTCTGTGACCGCTTCCCAGAGGGCCTGCCTAGTGCAGGAGCACAAACAGGAAGACGTTTGGAAATCGCAGTGGACCAAAGTCCTTTCCCAGCCCCGACTGCACCGCAGGCCGGTAAGCTCTAGAACTTCTTCATGGGACTCCAGGCAGAGCCTAGAGGCAGGAGGTGGGCTGCAAGACTAAAAGCTGGGCGGAAGGTTGGGGAGGAAGCCGTGCAGAGGTGTGGCTGATGTCCTTGAGGAGCAGATCGGGCAAGGGTGAGCGAGCCCCAGAAAAACTGCTGAATGTGAGCTAAAAAGTCAGCCAACGAGGGGCTCCTTCCTTCCCATTTTCACACAAATCCTGCTCCAGCGGGGTCCAAACATGCAGGGGGTCCTATTTCTCAATCTGACTGTGGGGAAGGAAGTCTACATTTGTAGCTGCTGGAGTTGCTTGGAGCTCTGCCCTTGGGGAGGAACCCAGAGGGAGAGTGTGTGCCACCCCGAAGTGGGTCCCTGGGGGCTGGGCAGCTGGCAGGTCCAGGACACTGCACAGAGTTTAAGACCAAGGTGCAGATTTATTTTCAGTCGCCTGACAGTTCTGTGTAGATCTGAGAAATGGTGGGCGCCTACTGGAGGAGAGTGGAGGCTTTCTTCTGTACAGCAAACCAGCGTATCTCCGCCCATACCCACCGGCCTTGTGTCCAGGTGTCACTCACACTGTTCAGCTTGGAGCATAGTGAGTCACCATGAATGGAAGAAGTTGAAAGATGAGGCAGAAGAGTAGGTCGTGAAAGGACATAGGATGGATCTTTTCAGAAAGTAAATTTTTAAAAAGACGTTTATTTATTTATTTGAGAGAGAGAGAGAGAGCATAGTAGGGGAGGGTCAGAGGGAGAAGCAGGCTCCGCGCTCAGCAGGGAGCCGGACCTGGGGCTCCATCCCAGGACGCTGGGATCGTGACCTGAGCCAAGGCAGACGCTTAACAACTGACTGAGCCACCCAGGCGTCCTGAAAGTAAATTTTGAAGAAGGCACACAAGCCTGTTGCTAAATAACAACTTTATTGCTTGAATTTGAACTTTGATGCAGCACATTTTTTAAAATACCAGGATGACATGAACACACTTTTAGAAGAGAGGACTGATTCTGAAATGCCCCAGAGCCTGTGCCCTTGCACCCGGGCTACTCACCCCGCAGCGCATCTGTGAGTGGTCCCAGCTTCCCTCTAGCCGCCACCGCTTTGATCCACGAGCTGGAATTCACAGCCCTCGTTCCAGCCCTGAGCAGAGACAAGGCTAAAGAGTTAAGATGTACGGGTCTGGCCCTGGCCCTGGCCACAGCGGCACCATTGCTAGGTAGGCACAGGGGAGTGGGCCCTACTCCCTAAAGGAGTGAAGGAATGTGGCCTCCAGCTCTTCCTGCCAGGCTCTTCCATCTCCTTTTCCCGGGCCCCATAACACAGACACCATGGAGGGGGCCAGTCTGTCATCACACAGGCCATGGTGTCCCCATGCAGTTCGGGTCACAACTCCGGAGATGTCTGTCCTACTAGGTCCAGACGAAGGATCGCAGACGGATTTCATCTCAGTGTCAGGTCTTTCCAATTGCTGATCTGCCTGGGCCACTGTGTGGGGGGATTTTAAGGTCACCCTCTGGCTTCTAGGAATCACCGACCTGTAACGGATTGATTGAGTCAGTGGCAGGTGCTAGAAAGGAGCCTGAGCACATGTGTGTCATTTATTGGTCATACTGGGCTGGGGTCATTGGCTTCCTGTCTTCACAGTGTCTGCCAGCGTGTCTCCTCCATTAAGGTGGGAACGTATGGCTCTCCTATCTGGACCCACCCCTGTTTCTTCCCTGTAACCCTTTGGGTCTTCGAGCACCTGAGCATTTCATGTTCACAGATCTGTTCTCTCTGACAGTTCCCTCTGCCCTGCAGTAGTGAGCCTCCAGCTGCTTCGTGCCGGGAGTGCGGGACCGGCGGACTCACTCAGACCCGGGGACACCAGGCTTCTGGCTCGAGCCTCGGTGTCAGCAAACCCAGCAGATGCCTCCAGAAAGGATCTCAAGGCCTCAATCACCTGCCTTCCTCCGTCCTTCACGGATGTGTCCAACCCCATCATCAGTGTCTTCTGTGAGTGTAAGACTTTTAATCCCACCCCAGCAGGAGCCCAGCTTCCCTCCGACCTCCTGCCGATGCTCATTCGGAATGGGGCTGGGGAGCAGATACGGAAAAGAAGGGATTCCAGGGAGGCTGAGGATGGAAATGCAGATGGAGAAGGAGCCGAAGACAGACTTTGCCTATGTTAAGGGTTCAGCTGTGTGGCCCCCAAAGATACATGAAGTCCTACCTACCAGGGCCTGTGAACGTGGCCTTCTTTGGGGGTACGGATTTTGCAGTTGTGATCAAGATCAGATGACGTCGTCAGGGTGGGCCCTCCTCCGCTTTGATGGGACGCTTCCAGAAGAGGAGGGAGAAGGCGGCTCCATGGAGCGGGGGCAGGGCGGGGGCGGGGGCGGGGGAGGCAGAGCCCTGGGAGATGCTGCCCCTGGCCCAGGACCACCCACGGCCTCCAGGACTGGAAGAGGCCGAGAAGGAGCCTCCCCAAGAGGCTTCGGAGGGAGCACGGCCCTGTCTGTCAGCATCTGTCAACACCCTGGTTTCAGACTCTAACCCCGGAGGGTGAGAGGCTAGAGCTGTTTTCAGCCCCCGTCTGGGACACTCCGTGACGGTGGCCCCGGAAAGCTGGCGCGCCTGGTTCTCTCTTTCCTAAACACAGAGCTGTCCTTACGATAAGTACCGTGGGGTGCTGGGATCCTGTGTTGGAGGTACGGCTCTCTTAGCCGCAGAATAAACTGTGGGACGAGAAAGATTGCAGCCGGGGCTAGCGGGGCCACGGGTCCTGCCAGAGCCCGGAGCCCACGGGGCTGAGCTGCCTGGGACGCGCCACGTGCGCGCCGCCGGGAAGTCAATGGGCTCTCGGTAGAGACGACGACCGGGGGCGGCGGGGGACCGGCAGGCAGCAGTGGGAGGAGGAGGAGGGGGCCCCGGCAGGTCGCTCCGCAGGTGCCAGCGTTCTGGAAGAGGAGGGAGGTCCGGACTAAAAGGCGGGCTGCGGCTCATGTTCCCAGAAGGCAAGGCGGGAAGAGAAAGCTTGCCTGGGAGCCGGCCGGGCTCCCCAGGATTGCAAGGACAGCGTCGTGGGACGAGGAGCACCTGCGGGAGACCCCGGGGTCCCTCGTCGCCTCCGGGAGCCGCGCGGAGAGACGGGCGGAGCCACCTGTCCCGAGTGTGGTGTCTGGCTTCGGGAGAACTGCAGAAAGGTTTCTTTGCTAAGAGTCACCTCCTTTGTTAGAATTGCCCAGAAGGGCAGCAGCAGCGGCAGCGCTTCCGGAGATCAAAGGGTCTGTATCCCCCAGTGACAGTATGAGCGGTTTAGGAATCCCTTGTCACCCCGGAGACATGGCAGCCGGGGCCATGGTTCTCACAACCTGCGGCTGGTGAGCGCTGCCAGAGAGAGCCTGGCTGGCGGCGGGCACGGGCCGGGCACCAGGGGGGCATGGGGCAGAGAGTGGAGCCCGTGGCCGGGCTGGGGAATCGGTGGGCCGGTCCCGGAGTCTCAGGGTTTGTGTCCGAATCGGAGGAAGGGTAAGCAGCAGACAAAGCACAGGAGACACGGTCGGGGTGTCCGGACCTGTTCTCAGATGCAGCGATGGGAGCATTGACTCGCCCCCGATCTTACAAGCATGGCAGTCTAAGGCTGGCCCCCGGCAGTAGCGAGCCAGCGTGGTGACAGGGGACAGTCAGCTCAGATCCTCACGTCTGCTTCGCTTCTGCTCTCCTCCCAAAGCACAGCTCATTACGGCCTCATTTTTCTTCTCTTACTTGGAAAATGTTATTACTCATGCTAATTCTAAAATGGGTAGATTTGAGTTATGGAAAGAAATCCTTCTAAATTAAAATTCTCTATGACAAAGATCTCTGCATCTCAATGACCATCTACTTCAAGTGATGCTTCGGATGTCAAAAATGGCTCTACAAAGTAGGTTTGGGCACCGTTCACTGGGACTTATTAAATACCCATATCAAGCGAAGTCAACAAACGTGTGCTTAGTGGCAATTATGGTTATAGAGAAATAAAAAAATTTAAAACAATATGGACATACATGATTATATGGAATCAAAAACCACAATGTTATAAAAACCAAGTAACCAGAATACACCAAGACAGAAAGAGTCTGTAGAATCCTGGGACCATGGCAGGGCAGTAAGGGACCATCTAGAGTCATGGCTGACATTTTATAGCTCTGTGTTGTTGACCAAAATGTCTAAGTGGTGGAGCCTCTATTTTCTTATCTATAAAATGGGGATCATCCTTCCTCACATGTGGTTATAATGAGGTTACTGAGCACTGAGTTTGGCATATGTGAGCAATAATAAATGGTAAATAATAATAATGTGGTAACAGTAAGTATTTTTGTAATAAATGACAGAGGTGTGAAAAATACATAAAAGATTCTTACAAATGTCCAGGCATATAAGACTCTAAGGAATGGCCAAAGAAGTGCACCTGGGTGGCTCAGTGGGTTAAGCCGCTGCCTTCGGCTCAGGTCATGATCTCAGGCTCCTGGGATCGAGTCCCGCATCGGGCTTTCTGCTCAGCAGGGACCCTGCTTCCTCCTCTCTCTCTCTCTCTCTGCCTGCCTCTCTGCCTACTTGTGATCTCTCTCTGTCAAATAAATTAAAAAAATTAAAAAAAAAAAAAGAATGGCCAAAAAAGTTCACAGTTCACAGAAGTTGAAACTAAAGTTAACGAATGAATTTAGTGACTATTCTCTACCACTAAACTCACTGGTAGTGAAGCACAAAGTAATGCAAATATGTAACGTCATTGTAACAACAGAGACACTGTTGTTATAGGAAGGAATGGGTAAGTTGGAATATCCAGGAATTCCTGATGGAAGTACCAATTGGTTTGATTATTTTGGAAAGGAATTTGGAAGAGTTACCATGAAGAGCCACAACATTCTACACACTGACCCCATAATTCTGTTCCAGAGAATGAAATAATACAAATTAAGAGAAAGCTATATCTATAATGAGGCATAAAGGTGGAATTAAAAGAGTTTTAAAAATCCAATAATATAGTGACAATTACTTTGTCACAGAATACTAAAACTCTATAACATATTACATGGTGATTAAAAATGACAGAGTGTATACAAAATACAATGTCTACAAAATAATGTCAGGTAGGATATGAAATATTGAAGTATTGAAAATATTATAAAAGTAACATAAATATATATGATACACATGAAAGGAAGCTATAAAGAAATGCATTTTGTTTTATGTTGATAAAGAGATTTGGATATACTTATATTGTTTTATTAATCAATATATTTATATAATCTTAATTTCTCCATGGTACATGTTATAAATCCATAGTTCTTCATGATTCAATTTTTATTGACCAGGTATTGGGTATAAAGATCCCAATTCAGGAATTCAGGTAGGACACAAGGGAGCTATGTTCTCTTTGGGGCATTTCCTGACTCGATTTAGCAATATCGTCTGAGGATATGGATGTGCCTTTCTAAGGAAAGCTTTATTCCTCAAGATTTGCTTTTTAGATCTGTAATGAACTTCTCAAACTCAACACTCAACTTCTCAAACTCAAAAACAAATAATCAAGTCAAAAAATGGGCAGAAGACATGAACAGACACTTCTCCAAAGAAGACATACAAATGGGTAACAGACACATGAAAAAATGTTCATCATCACTAGCCATCAGGGAGATTCAAATCAAAACCACCTTGAGATACCACCTTACACCAGTTAGAATGGCCAAAATTGACAAGTCAAGAAACAAGTGTTGGAGAGGATGTGGAGAAAGGGGAAACCTCTTACACTGTTGGTGGGAATGCAAGTTGGTAAAGTCACTTTGGAAAACAGTGTGGAGGTTCCTCAAAAAGTTAAAAATAGAGCTACCCTATGACCTGGCCATTGCACTATTGGGTATTTACTCCAAAGATACAGATATAGTGAAAAGAAGGGCACAAGCACCCCAGTGTTCATAACAGCAATGACCACAGTCACCAAACTGTGGAAAGAGCAGAGATGCCCTTCAACAGATGAATGGATAAAGAAGATGTGGTCCGTATGCACAGCGGAGTATTACGCAGCCACCGGAAAGGATGACTACCCACCATTTGCATTGACATGGACGGGCCTGGAGGAGATCAGGCTAAGTGAAATAATCAAGCAGAGAAAGACAATTATCTTTTGGTTTCACTTACATGTAGAACATAAGGAAGAGCATGGAGGACATTAGGAGAAGGAAGGGAAAAATGAAAGGGGCAAAATCAGAGGCGGGAGATGAACCATGAGAGACTATGGGTTCTGGGAAACGAGCCGAGGGTTTTAGAGGGGAGGGGAGTGAGGGGCTGGGTATTCAGGAGGGCACAGACCGCAGGGAGCGCTGTGTGTTATTAGTAAACAATGAATCGTGGAATTCTGGATGAATCGTGGAAAGCTAATGATGTCGTGTATGGTGACTAACATAACATAATAAAATAAAAAGATTTGTTTTCAGTTCCCTGATACCCTCTTCCAACGTTTCTATAAACTCCAACTTTTTAATCTGCTAGATCATTCTATATTATACCTTGAAACACTTTGAAAAGTCACCGGATTTTTCAATCAGAGAAGGAAAAGTTAATTAGGAACGTACTAAATAACTAAAAGAATATTATATGTGATGAAACTAGCCCAATAGAAATGTTCCATCATTCACCTGTTTTGTGGTTTTTTAGAAACCTGCTAAGTTTTCTAAATGACAGAAACACTTTCTCAAAGCGACACATCAGACCCTACACACGCATGGCAGGAGAAGCTATTTTTGTCTCCGGGTTCTGGTTACACAGCCCCAGCCTGGAAGCTTTGTTCTCAGAATTCACGCTGTCATCAAAAGGACTCAATACAAACACAGCCGTGGGCCGGCCAGTGGCTTAGTTGTAGCCACAGCTGCAAACTCCTCTGTCACGGGAAAAACTCAGGGCTTTTTCGGGGTCTGGAATGTCTGTGGGCCACGCCCCCCGCCTGCCTTTCCTTCCCCTGGAATCTGGTCCATGCTAGCGTGCTGCCTCGGTTTCCCCATGTCGTTCCAGCACAACTTTCCTCCGTGTGAACCGCCGAGCCGCTGTGGGGCTCTTCTTGCCCTTCCACTGACAAGGGTGATCTTTCCATGGCCGGATGGTCTCTCTGTGGCCCCGATGGGCACCTGCATGTCCCCTGCTAGCCGAGAGCATGCGTCTCTGGGGGAGGCGTGTGTCCAGTTCATAATGCTGACCTAGTGTCTGGTCCCCAGGCCTCCGGGGGAATCTTCCTGTGTGGTCTCTGTAGAGACGTCAGGGGGTCTGTGAAGTTCCCCAAACCCCGGGCCGGGTGTGGATGCCCGCACAGCCCCCGCTGCTGAGGCCTCCAAATGGGGTCCTGGATTCCTTTGTCCCAGGAAGCCCCCAGGGGCTTGAGCCCATCCCGAGGACTCGCTCTGCTTGCCCTCGCTCGGGTTAGGATTAGGCCAGGAGACTTCCAGACCCAGGGGACCTGAAGGATGGTTGGCCCTTTCCCAGGGGAACCTCTGGGAAAGCCGGTTCTAGGGGCCTGGAGACTCGAAAGGGAGAAGCGCCCCCTGGGACGCGTCCAGGCCCTGGACCAGAGGCTGCTCTGCGACCCCATGGGAAGTCGGAGCTCCTGGGACTCGGGGTGTGCCTCCACAAGCCCCGATTGTCAACTCTGTGCTTCTTATGAGACACAATAAATTTCCTATTTCTTAAGGCAATTTTAACTGAATTTTCTCTGTTCGTAGCTGATGCAGTTAACATGAATGCAGCCATCCGGAGTCTCTGTAGGTGATCAGCTGCCGACCACGGCTGAGGCTCTCTGTAGGAGGTGTTCAGTCACTGCTGACGGGTTGGTGGATACATGGAAGCCCAGAGAAGGCCTAGAAATGCCTCTGAGTGACCCAGGCACACAGGAAGGTGCCATCTGCGTGGAGGAGGTGGCTGGCTGGACCGTGTGGTCCCCGCACTCCTGCCCACCACCCAGTGCTGCCAGGCCACGGGGGAGAGAACAAGGGAGGCCTCAAGGTTAGAGCAAGCGGGCGGCTTGGGGCACCTCACCCCAGGGTGATGTCCTGGAGATGAGCCGTGAGCTGATGGCTCAGGAGTCATGTCACCCGTGGGGGGATGCCAAGGGTCCTCCTCAGGAAGAACGAACAGGTTTCAACTCGTAGAGGCCAACTCTGACTGATCTGGTTTGTGGTGTTGCGAAGGATTCTGAAGCCCTGTCCAAATTTAGCTTTGATCAGTATTTAGGCTCCCAAGGACACAGGTGAGATGTTCATCCTTCCAAGGACTGGTTCTTGGCTTCTAGAGCAGGAAAGTCAGGGAGTCCCTCCAGAGTAGAGACCACCAAAAGGGTTCCCCACATCTTGTAAAAGGTCCGGTCCCTTAGATTGGCTTCTCTGCGCAGAGACCATCTGAGATGGGGGGCACACCTCCTCCGGGAAGCAGAGGAAGCTTCCCAGAAGTTGTTCTTCTGAAGCCACTTCTGTGGAAACCAATACACTGGTGTCGGGTCCACCTGTCCGCCGCGGTAAGTGGGCTTCCATCCACCCCAAGAGCACCTCCTCGTCTGAGAGCACAGGCCAGCTCCGCTGTGCCCCCATTTCAGAGCCTACCCCCAACCCCGGGCACTGGCAGGGGAGCACGGGACAGGGGTCACGCCCGTCCCAGTGGAAGGCCATCAGGCACGGGGTCAGGGGAGAGGCCCAGGACTCTGCAGGCTTGGCAGGAGCCTCTGCCTGGCTACGAAGGAAAGCAGAGGGCCTGTGGGGAGGCAGCCCGGGCAAGGGCCCACCACAGGATTTGGGGCCTGCTTGGGGCCACGGAACCAGAGCCCCATTCACTTGGCTCAGCAGGTGTGTTCTACTTGGAGGGCGCGACATAGAGACAGAGGGCAGGACGGAAATGCGACGGTAGCAAGATCGATCTGCAGCAGTAGGCCGGCGGCAGTGGACGGGAGTCCAGCGGCAGGGGGGACCCCCTGCTGTGGGGCTTGGGCTGTTGGGCCTGGGTTAGTGCGGAAGGTGCCAAGAGCAGGTGCGGAGGAGGGAACTTGCCCCCCCTCTTCGCCTCGCCCCTTCCCTGGGTTTGTCCCTCCAGGTGACCCCCCTCTCTGTCCTTATCTGCCCTTCCCTCCCCCTCTTCTCCTCCCCCTTCTCTGCTCCCAGGTCGGTCCCCGTGTTGGGGACTGGCCTGTGGTCTGAGAAGAGGTTGGGCCTCCCCTACCTGGACCCTTGAAAGATGGTTCACTCCCTCCCTGGCCCTGGATCTCCGAGGCGAGAGGCCAGGTGGGGGGTGGGGGTGCCCTTGAAGGCCTGCTTGGAGTGAAGCAGATGGTGGTCCGGGCTCCGTGGAGGTGACCGAAGGACATGACCCCCCACCCCCACCCCCACCCCCACCCCCGCCCCGGGCCTTTCTTTTGGGAAAGGAAGTCTTTGGAAGTTTGTAGCAACTGAATAAATCTCGTCGCTTTGATAAGCAGGGTCCCGTTTCACTCCCCGTGTGGAGAAAGCTCTACACTTCCTCCGATTGTTCCAGTTTATTGAATTTCAGTGTGTGCGACATGATAGCCTCATTCCCGGGGAGTGTGGGGAGGAAGTGCCGGCCGGGCCGGGCCTACACCAGGCCGTGCAGGAGGAGCGGCGCGGGCCGGGATATTCTTGGAAGTGATTTTGATCTGCTGGCCCCCGTCAGCTCATGTTTCTGTGCCCAGCCTCAGGGCCACGTAACCGGAGGATGAGGCATTTCATTATAATAATAGACTCCGAGCTCGCTGGAGGCGGTGGCTCTCCGAGGGCACTGGGACCACGGTGGCTCGCTGGCTCAGGGTCCCTCCTCCCTCCCGGGCTCTGCTCTGCCGGTGCCATCCAAGGGAGAGCTCATCGCGGGGACACAGGGGAGAAGCGAAGGCGGGGAGCAGAGTGGCACAGCTTCTGGGGGCTCCCCAGGAAGGAAGCTTTCCTCTGCACCGCTCCAGGGAGCAGAAGTGACTCATGGGGAGCCTGACTCATGAGATCAATGGGCGGAGAGCTGGGGAGGCAGCTTTCAGCTTGACATAAGGAAGAATGTTCTCGCCGCTAAAGCTGTTTAAAAAATGGAACCAAGTGCCCAGTGGGAGAGAGGTCCCTGGCATGCTGAGAGCTCCCACCCCGTGCATCAGCCACCTCCCACCCCAGCCCCACATTCTCTACTTTAATTTTTAAATTTAAGTATTTTCTTGTTTTATAGACGTTTTACTTTGCTAGTTCGTAGCCACAAAGTGCCACACGCTGGGGAACTTCCACAACTACCATTTACCGCCTCCGGATTCTGGAAGCTAGCCGTTCAAGAGCGGGGTGTGGGCAGGGGGCGCTCCTGCTGGGGCCGGAGGGAGGGCCTGTCGCGCTCCTCTCCCCTCTCTTCTAGGGGTTTGCAGGCCTTCCTAGGCTGGTGGGAGCACGGCCCCAGTCTCCACCTTCACCCCCACACCGCCTTCTCCTTGTGTCCGAACTTCCCTTCATAAGGCCACCAGCACTGTTGGGCTGGGCTCACGGGACTCCAGCAGGAGGATGACCTCATCCTAACTTAACTGATTCTGTCTGCCATGACCCTCTTTCCCGTAAGGTCACATTCTCAGTTCCTGAGGGTGAGAGCTTCAATATATGAATTTGGGGGCAGGGAGGCACAATTCAATTCACAACAGATATGGTACATAGGCACTGTAGAAATTCAGAAAATAGAAGCCAAAACTTCCATGTTTCTCCTGCTCAGAGACGACCACCTTGAATATCCTAGAGCATATCCTTCTGAAAAAGACTTCTTAAAATGGGACAAAATGCATACACCGCTGTCTACTGGCTTCATTCAACTGTCCTTACCTTTCACTCAGTACATGACCTATGTTCAAACTGTGTCTTGTTTCCAGTGGCTTCACTCAAACCAATCACGCATCTGTAGCCATTCACTGTAGCTGACAGTTGTGTCCATTAGTCTCTCTGAGCATCACTGTCCCTTTGTGGCATTGACTTCGTTTGGATGGTGATGCTGCATAACGTCTCCGCTGCTGGGTTTGTCTGACTGTTTCTCCGAGATGTCGTTTGGCCCGTTCCTCTGTCCCCCGTGTCGCCTGCACCCTGGGGCTCATCGTAAACGTCAGCTGCACTTGTAAGGCATGTTTGCATAGAGGGCGGTCACTTCTAAGTCCCTCATATCAACAGACATAAAATGTCTGGGTCACTCAGGCTGGGCCTTTCTAGGTCTGCGGATGGTGCCTGGGGGCTCCTGCCTGGGCAGGGAAGTAGCCCCTGACCGCCAGTGCTCCTCGCAACACTGAAGTCATGACAACTTGAAGGCTTCTGGTAGTTGAGGCAGGAAGCCACCCTATCTGGTGGCAGCTGGCACTGCGAGGGGAAGCCTGGCCCGTCTCCTGAGCCCCCCTAATTGCTAGATACCCTTTGGGAACCACACTCATCCTAAGATTTCCAGTTCTGAGAAATCCCGTCCTTGGGTTCCCAGCACCACCTCCACTAATGTGAATAATGTTAGTGATGGGGTGATGGGCGTGTGCTTTCTCACCAGACCTAGGCCTCCACAGCGGCCTGAGCCCCATACTGTTGCGAGGCAAGACCTTTGTGTTCTCCCATTTCCCTCGTAGACCACTCCCAAGAAAGACCATAGCTCTTTTTCTCCAGCATTTACAGTGTTTTTTTCTTTTTTCTTTAGAGGACCCCTTTACAATGCAACACACACACAGTGGATGCGCATATTTGCTAATTTATTTATTTATTTTTGACAAATGTATACGATTGTTTAACCCAAATCTCTATCAAGAAACAGACCAATCCCATCACTGGGAGCTTCCACGTGTCACTTCCCAGTCAGTCCTGGCACACCCAGAGGTAACCACCTTCTCCCTCATGAGTAATTTTGGCTGTTCCGGAACTTCATGTGAAGGGAATGGACAGCACGTTCTCTCCTGGTGACTCTAGTTTGGGTTTCGTCCCTGATGCTGCTGGTGTCGGTAGGTCATTGTGTTTATTTCCCGAGCTGTAGGCATTATAGGAACATACTCCCATTTATTTATGGGAGTTCTCCTACTGATGGACACTTGGGCTCTTTCCAGTTCTTTGCTATTATAAATAAAGCTCTATGGACATTCTTGTACAAGTAACTTTGTGTACAAATGTTTTCATTTCTCTTGGGTAAATATTGAGGAGTGAAAATCGTGGGTCAGAGCTGAAGTGGTGATGACATTTATTCTCTCATCAACAACGTATGGTGGTTGTGGTCTTCATCAGTCATTCTGGTGGGTGTGTCGTGGTGCTTCGGTGCGGTTCAAGTCTGGATTTCCCCAGCGATCTATGGTGAGAACTTCTTTTTACGCGCTTATTGGCCATTGGTGTATGTCCTTCTGCGACTTCTTAAAATTAATTTTCCCCTTTTCCTTAATAAACACTATAGCTATTGTTGAACTTATTCAGATGGGCATTCAACACACGAATCAAATTTCTTGCCCACCTTTAGTGAAGAGTATCCAAGGCATGTGGACAGGAAGCGCTCTTTGAGAAGAAGCAAGGTCACGTGTGTTCCTCCTGTTATTCCCGATTCCTGCCATCCGGGGGTCCGCTGAGTTCGCCATCGGCAGGTGCTGGAGGCCAGTAGACGGGTGCTGCCGACCGGACTCTGTGGGTGGTGTTCTCGGAGAGCATCCTGCTGCCTCGGGAGGGGCAGGGTTGGACGGGGCGAGATGGCCGGAAAGACCGAGGCCTGTACCTTAAGGAGTTCACCTTCTGGGGCTTGGAGGGGGTGGGAGAGAAGGACAGAGCTGGTCGCTGAGGAGGAGGAGGGGAGGAGGGACACTTCCGGGACTGGCCCCTTGGTGTTGGAGAATCATGGCGCCAAAGAGTTTTCTTCAAGAATGAATCCAGTTCTCCAAATGGGGAGTGACATCTGTGACCCTTCCTGGAGGAGGTTCCCTCGCGCCAGCTCAGACAGTTTACGAGAGAACGCGCAGAGCCACCAGGGAGCCGCAGGGAGCTCGTGCCCCTGCCCAGCACAGCGTGGCCACCTGGCCCTGCTCGGTCTCTGCTCCCCATGCAGTTGGACGCGGTGACCCACGTGGTCACCCCTCATCTGTCCTTCTGCAGGGGCCCGCCCAACCCCCAACACGGACCCCTTCACTTACAGGGACTAGTTTCACCGTGGGAGGATTTTACCGCTCTGCTTCTGTGGCCTTAGAAGCTGCCCGGGAGTTTCGCTGGAAGAACTCCGAATAGGCCACAGACGAGGCAGAAGAGAGAAGGAAACCACTGGGGTGGGTGGGTGGGGGGGGGACGGGGCAGGTTGGATGAGCGGGGAGGGGCGGGAGGGGTCGCACAGCCCTCCGCGGTCTGCTCCTGCGTGGCAGTTACGTGCTCCTGGAAGGGTCGTGGGAGAGTGACGCGGAGGACCCTCCACCTGCAGGAGAGCCCATGGTGCCCTAAGTACAGGTTTAAAACGAGTCTGGTGAAAAACAGAGACCAGCAGATGAGCAGCTTACAAACACGAGTTTATGATCCAGAGACCTCTAGGCCCTGTCTTCCACGGTGGAGACCCATGTGATAAAAATACGCTCCCCTTCCCGAGTGTTCTCATTTGGGACCGGATCCAATTGTCCTTATTCCTTTAGAACAAGGTGCCACCATGTCACCTCACCTGAACTTGAAACTGCCCGCGAGAGCGGCAGTCCCAGCCCTTCAAGACTTGCGAGAGAGAAGCTGGACGGCTCAGGGACGGTTAACGAGGGTGGACGGCCACGAGGTGGGCCCAGCATGGGGCCCTGCCCCGAGGGCCCCCCCAACAGGATGGCCCGGCCCCTTGGGTCTACCCATGCCAGCCAGAAAGGATTAGGGGGGCGCAGAGAAGAAAGGCCAGTGGGTAAGAAAGCGCAGCTCAAGCAAGCACAAAGCAGCTTCTTGGCGTGCCCGCCATGGCCAGGGCTCCCTCCGGCAGTGAGGAGCTGTGAGAAAGTGCGTGGGGCCGGCCCCTTTCAGCCGCAGTGAAAGCAGCCACTGGCAGCTGTGGCCGGGAGCCTGGGAGGGCGACAGCCTGGCACAGGATGCCACGGCCTCTGCGCTCCCGGATGGCGCATTCCCAGGCCCCGCAGACAACCTTGGCCAAGACCCATTTCCTCCTGGAGAAAAGCTCTAGCCCCGCGAAGGGGCAGGGGCTGCCACATTTGGGGGGGGGGGCAGCTCTCTCCCCAGCGGGGTGGCCCAGATCGGAGCCACGCGATGTTACTTGTTCTCTTCCGAAGGCTGTGCAGGCGCCGTGGTGAGCTGTGTGGGAGAAGCACACGGAGAAGTACAGGGAGTCCCTGGCCTCTGTGATCACGGATTGGAATCCCAGAGTCCAATGTCTGGGAGGAGCTTTGAGATCCAGACTTACCCCTGTCGCCTCATTTCACAGAAGGGGAAACTGAGGCCCAGAGGATTTACACGTCTGGCGTCCAGGAGCTCTCAGTGGGCAGGCCCGTCGTGCCCCTTGGAAGGAGAAAGGCCGTGGGGCGGGAAACTGAAGGCGTCTCTGGGTCCGTGAGGGGCGCCGTCCTGGTCGGAACCCCACGAGGGAAGGCCTGGGCAGATCAGCGCCTGAGACGGGGGGGTGGGGGAAGGCTCCAGGAAGGGGTGCCGGATACCCCGAGCAGGGAGCGGGCGTCTGTGGAAGACATCCATCCCTCCTGTGGGCTTTGGCCGCTGGCTGACCTGCTCTTTCTCCTTTCCTGACCTCTGGAAGGGGTAGATGCCATCGTGCAGATTCACAGAATGTGAAGGCTATACGAGACTTCTGGGTCTCCGTGGGCCTGTTTCCTGCCCACTTTAGGAACCCCTTTGGGACGGTCTCTGACGGTCCCTGGCCCTTCTTGAAGCTTCCAAGGAGAAGGGAAGTCTCTGGCTCCTTGGGCAGCTGGGTAGCTTTGAGTCAGGTTTTATTTTATTTTATTTATTTTATTTTTTAAAAAAAGATTTTATTTATTTGACAGACAGAGATGACAAGTAGGCAGAGAGGCAGACAGAGAGAGAGAGAGGAGGAAGCAGGCTCCCCGCTGAGCAGAGAGCCCAATGCGGGGCTCCATCCCAGAACCCTGGGGTCATGACCCGGGCCGAAGGCAGAGGCTTTAACCCACTGAGCCACCCAGGCGCCCCTCGAGTCAGGTTTTAAACCATGGGTGGTACTCACCCAAACCTCCAGCTCGTGCCTGTCTTGCTCCCACACAGCCTCCCCCAGAGATACTCGAGGGGCCTGTGGTGGAAGGACTGGGGTGCTGGGAGCCCCACGGCACCGGGGCCCACCCTGGGTATCCCTGTCTCCTGGCTGCGTGGCCTGGGACCAGCTCATGAGCGGCCCCGACGGCCCGTGTTCTCATCTCGGGGACGGAGCGGGCGCACTGTGTCAGCAGTGGTGTCTGCGAATGTGCGGTGCCCAAGGACTCTCTGCCCCACACCGTCCTCCGGAGGCCCGAGTCCAGGCCACATATCCTGCTTCCTTCATGTTCCTGGCCTCGCGGATGCCTCTTGGGCCTCCGCCGACGGCGCGGTGCGGTGAGCCCCGACGGATGGAGCAGTGGCTGCACCTGCCGATCAGAAGCCAAGGCCAACGGAGGCCCCGCCTGTGGCCTCGCTTCCTCCCCACCTGGAGGTGCCCCGTCCACACCTGGAGGCGGCCCTGCCTGGCCAGCGGAGACGTCGGGCTGGGCCGCCCCGAGCATCTCCTCCTGAGTCTGGCGGGGGCACCGCGATCCAAGCTGTCCGCCCCCTCCTCTAGGCCAAGGACGAGCGACATTCACAGCGTCTGGGACAGAAGGAAGGAGAATTAATTGTGGAGCTCGGAAGGGAAAATTACAACTTTCTTACGGAGCTTCAAATACACAAATCTCATCTGTGATTAAATCCAAGCTCCTTCTCACCCTGCTTTAAGTCTGCGGTTCCTGGGAAATTAAAAGATGTTTGTCCAACGACTGACTATTGATCTGGTTTTAGGGCCCAGGAGGGACGGAAAGCCGCCGGAGAGAAGAGCTGGAGGCCGGGGAGGCCCAGAAGAAAGCCGGCGAGCCCGGGGGTCCTGAGGGCTGGGCCGGTTCGCCAGCGAAAGCAGCCGCACATCTCCGTAGGCTGAGCCGAGCCGGGCTGGCATTTTCACGAATAAAATGCGGAGGAAACGTTTTAACGCAATGGGGTCCGTGTTCACCGTGGTATTTTGTAGCGACACCCCAAACCGCCTCACAGTGTGACGCACGGAAGGAAAAACATGGGTCTGGAGCCTCGTGCGGGGTGTCCCCTCCGGGCGCTGAGGGAAGGCCACACCACGCGGGAAGTCGTACCTCATGGCACGAGCCCTGGCAGGTCCCGGGTTGTCTCTCGTGATCAGAAGGCCACGTGCTCTGAGGTGGCATGTCTGGGCCGCCGAGGGAAGGTGGAGGCTCACAGCTGTGTCCCTTGGTCTGTATTCATGTCCGACGGGCAGCTGCAGGTCCCAGGTGTCTTCCGTTGAGAGATGACGTCTCAGGCACAGTTTTAAGCGGTTTCCCCGAGATACCTCATGTAACCCTTCCGACGCCTTCCCACATAGTCCTTCCTCCCACCGCCGCACGGGGAAACTGAGGCACGGAGGATTCTACTGGAAGACGGACATTATCTGGCTGGTTGGTGGTGGAGCCGCCATTTAAAACGTGCCCTGACTGAGTCCCAGTCCCAAGCCACCATTTATCACCCCCGCCTGCCCCACACCCCCTCGTTGGACTTAATTTTATGTTTCACACTGGAGTTAGACGGTTCCCTTTTCTAGCCAGTCCAGAAGGCCCAGGAAACCCCGGGGGTGGGGAGGGCCTTCTGGCGGCCCCTCTCGCTGCTGGAGAAGCAGAGGCCTCTCTGCGTTTCGTGGCTGGGTGGGTTATTCTGACGGGGGATTTCCAGAGAAAGGCTTTCTTCAGTCAGGACTCCGACCTCTTGTGAGGCGCTGTGGTATTTGTTAGATACGTGGCCTTTACTGTTAGTGATGTTATTAGATAGTCAAGCAAGTCCAGAGAAACTCTGTTCCGTCCCAATACAGCCTTTTCATCAGTTTCCTCGTTTGGGTCATTTTTGTGGTGCTCTGACAGAAGGGAACGGCACCTTACCAGAGGGCAGCTGACTCCCCTCAGCAAACAGAGATCCGCCAGATATATGAGATTTGGAGCAGAGATTGTCACACTTCAGGGATGTTTTGCCGTTGGGTTCCCTCTAAACGGAAAACATCCTTTTCGTCTGGAGAATTCCTAGAGGAGATGGAAAAAGCCCAATCCCATGACACATTCCCCCTCTCGAAGGGAGCCTACTGACGGGTTATTAAAAATTTACCTTTTTGTCAATAAAGTTCTTCAGAGGACATTTGCCCTGCTGCATTTTAATGTAATGTTCGCAGCCCCAGATGCATGAGGGAGAAGACAAAAGGCCACTTAAAGCTCTGGTTCTGGAAGGTTCCTGCTTTGCATTTGGGGGAGTGGTTGGACACACGTGGACGGTGGGAGCTGTGGGATGGCCTCCTCAGCCCCGGAGACAAACCCGAGGCGGTGGGGAGATGCCCACGTAGGCATGGGAATTTGGCAAGGGGGCGCGTAGTAAGTGAGCTGTTTCTAAAACCGCTGCTCCAAACCCTTTGAACTGTGCCCAGTTCATTAGAAAGTTCCCTTTATGTATTAATAGAAATAATTCAATTTTTTTAAGTTTCAAGTATAAAGATGACAACCACCTTGAATATTTGGAAATGGGAGAGTGAAGCCTGATACTTTAAGCCTTTTTTTTTTTCCCCTGGTAACTCTTGAAGCGAAGATGATGGGTTTTTACCATTGGCTTTTTATTGGTTGATTTAAACCATATTTTTCTAAGATACACCTATTCATTCTCTAGTCTGTGAACAATTTAGTTTATCTTCCTGATGAGGGACGTTGAAGCTTTCCTCCTATTCTTAAAGGCTTCGTTAAATTACTTTTCTCAAAGAGTCCTATGCTGAATGGAAAATTGCAAGAGTGGTCAGGCTTGAAACCAGGGTCTCTGGAGACTGGTGCCACACAGTCAATGACCTTGTGAGGATGTGTAGATGTGTAGACCGGCCTCCACAAGGGCTGGAACCAATGTTTGGGACAGAGACATTGGTTTGGAACTGTCATTCCCTAACTTCCCAGGACATCAGAAGCCCCTGGAGGACTTGCTCAGACGCAGAGGCTGGCCCTGTTCTGGAGTTCTGAATCAGCAGATCTGAGCAGGGGTCCCGAATGTGAACCCATCCCAAGCTCCCAGGGACCCCGATTTGAGAACCACTGTGCTCGGATGTACTGTTAACTCCGGGTGTCAGTGTCTACTTCTGGTTAACCTCTCCGACAACACAGATTTAAACGGACACCTGAGTCCATTCGTGCTGAGTCCCCCACGGAAACATCCATTCGACTGTGGGTGTTTGGAAGGGACCTTGATGGTCCTCCCGACTCCAGCCCGGTAGTGTTCCTGGAGGAACCTGGTAGGAGGAACGGGAAGAGGAGGCGGTGAGCCCGCGATCCAGCGCCACATGCCAAAGCCACATTGATGTGGCCACGCACACGGAGGCTGTCCGTCCGTCTTTGGACGCCCCGCTGGCCCCCTGTTTCTGGCAGACTGGGAGGATATTTAAAACACGTTCCTCTGGTTTGGTTTAAACAGAATAATGAATGCCTGTCCCCATGACAGCAGATTCTTTTTAAATCTTCCAAGGTCTGAGCGTCTTCAATGACTCTTATGTTGGACTGGTAACTTTTCGTCCCGGGACTGCCCAAGGACGGGTCGGTGTCCCCAAGCTGTCAGTTGCAACGTGCGAGGAGGGGCCCAGTTCTCTCTGCCCGCTGGTCCGACAGTGGACCCTCTGGGCCATTTTGTAAGGGTCACCCATTCACCGATGGGGCAAATGTTCAGAGTTCTGACTGCGCACCGGAGCCGCCTCACGGCGGGGGACGCCGTCACACACACAACAAAGTCCCGGGGCTCACGCAGCCTGCGTTCCACAAACAAGCAAGGGAACGTGCCCCAGCGGGTCAGATGCTCAGCAGCGTTTTGAGGCAAGTGAAGCGAAACAAGGGACAGAGAGTGGGAGGGAGGCAGGCGGCGAGAAAGGCCTTTCTGGGGAAGTGACGCTCGCAGACACCAGGACGACGTCTGGAGCGAGGGCTGGAGCGAGGGGACGCAGTGGAGGTGGGGGGGGGGACGGGAGCAGAGCTCGGAGGCCAGAATGTCCGGCCTGTTTGCGGGGCAGGGGTGAGGCCAGCAGAGCCGCAACAGGGAGGTGGGAGACCGGGGGACGCGAGGTCGAGGAGCTCAGGCACAGCCCGCGGCCCCAAAGTGCAGGGAGCGAGAGTTGGGGCCACTCTCGGGGACGAGGGGACGTCGCTGGACGGCCGGAGAGGTCGGCTGATCCGAGGGCATCCGGGTGTGAGGGGTCGCTGGCGTCCGCGCGCGGCGCGGGAGGCGGCGGGACAGGGCCCGGCTTCCCGTCGGGTTTCAGCATCCTTTCGGCATCCGAGCCGCACGTCGGGTGGGGATTCGGGAAGCGGGCGTTGAGTTTGGGAATCGGGGACCTATAGCTGTCATCTGAAGTCTTGGCCTGGGTGAGGTGACCTGGGGCCCGGGTGGGGGAGGGGAGGGAGACGGAGGCCTGGCCACGGGGCCCTGACGTGCTTGAGGTCAGCAGGAGGAGGAGGATCCAGCGCCGGAGCTGAGGAGAGGCGCGTGTGAGCGTCCGCGGACCTCCCCAGGCTGGAGCCTCATCCTCCAGCGGGGTCTGTCCTGCTCCCCCGGGGGCCCCGTCCCTAAGCGGGCGCACGGCGTGTCCTCTTCTTCTCTGAACCGAAGCGCTGCTTTCCTCAGGGCAAGAGCCGGGCTCACCTGCTCACGAAGGCAAGGCGTTCTGGATGTGGGGTCCCACGGTGCACAGCTGGGGACAGGCACGTCTGGAAATGCCCTGAAATCATCCTCAAGGTCCCGCGTGCCACGGGCTCTCGTCCGAGTAGACCGTGTACAGTTTCCAGAAGATTCTTAAGGCAAAACGAGGGGACATTCCTCAGTACTTTCTAAAGAATCACGAAGCTGATGTGGTGCGTGTTTAGACTTCGGGAACACGGGACGGGGACAGTCCTCTCACCCAGCCCGAAACCTACAGCACTCTGGCAAAGGAAGGATGAAGAAAGAATCCGAGGACCTTAAAAAATACTCCCGTTGGGGAGAGCAAACATCCACCTCCTGAAACAGGGAAACTGCCGAGCACCATCGTCAGCGAGTGCCAGGAGAACCCGCGCAGCCTGCAGGAGGGCGCAAACCCGTCAGCCTGAGACCCGGGCGCGGCACCTGCGGGCGCAGGTCACAGAAGCGGTCCCTCCTTGGGAGCCACCTTCTGGCCTGGGCTCGGTCGCTCCTGCGTTCGCTTTAGTAGCTTCGTCAGCACTTGAGGGAAGCGGCAAAGGCTCTTAGGGTTTTTCAGAAACAGAGCCGATGTGGGTTGGGGATTTCACACTCACGCATTTAAGACCGCAAGAGAGACAGAGGCGACGCAAGATATTTTACCATCAGAGTCAACCCCAACACAGATTTCCCTGCGGCATGTGCTCTTGAGTAAGTCCCACACCCTTGTATTATGTTATTATTATTATTTTATTATTATTATTTAGGATGCTTGTGGTTTCTTTTGTATTGAAACAGCATGACGACAAATGGTCACGGGGGCGTGAGGTCGAGGTCCCATTTCGAAAAGGCCCTTCCCCCTGAGCTCAGCAGGGCTCTCAGGAGCCGAGCAAGGCCGTGCTGAGTCTCGGGCACGAGGACTGACCAGAACCGTACTGCATGGAAAGTACCGAGGTTTAGAAAACATGGTTGGCGGAGCTTGGGGAAGCCTTTCCTCCTGGGTCTCCGGGAGAGTGCCGTGTTCTGTGACGGCCCTGGAGGGGCACGTGGTGGGGAAGGTTGACCGCGAGGGGGACTTACTGCCTGCGTGGCTCCCGGGTGGCTCAGAGCACAGCTCATTTGCTGACTGTGTCAGCGCCGAGATCCTCTGGGGCCCCGAACATCCAATCAGTGGACGTGAGTTGTCTTGTTGTGAACGGGACCTGGGTCATTTTCAGCTCAGATCTGGAAGTGTCCGATTTTGGATGAACTTTGGTTAAGGGGGGCTTTCCTAGGAAAGGGATGCTTTTGTGGAGACAATTGTTTAAAAAACATTTGAGATTTTTCTGCTGTCACTTGAAATCCTGAAAGTAGAATTTCTATTTCAAAAAATGTCCCGGGGAATATTTCCCAGGGTATATTAGCTCCCCAGCCTCTGCTTACGAACGGCTGGTGTCGAACATCTCAAAATAGCCAAAAGAAGTACGCGATGCCCTGGGTATTGAAACAGACTTAACATGACTTCATTTTTGCTTCTCTAAATTACGGTGTTCCGAGATATCCCATAGCCTACCCTGAAACTTCTCTCGAGAGCTTATGTAAGTGAACCCAGAAGGACTTAAAGCTTTCTTTGTTTAAGAAAGCTTTGGGTTTGAAATCCTATTCCCCAAGTATGCAACCATTTCGCAGAACTTTTGAACTCTGTGTTTCTGCCTGACATTTTGCCTCTGTACTAACGATGACCGGCTGGCGTCCCGGGGTGGCCGGAGGGGAAGGCCACTCTTACGGGTGAGGGCGTGACTCCCGAGATGAATTCTGGGCGGGCGGGTGGCCTTGTGGAAGCTCTGCTGTCTTTCTCACCAGGACCCATGTTTACCCAAGACCCGTGACTATGAGGCAGGCCGGAGACCATGCCCTCGCCGATGGGGACCTTGTCAGGCAGAGTGAGAACCGCCCCGCCCGGGGCATTTCTCAGGGACTGAGCACCTACGACCAACCTCAGGCACTGGGCTGGCTGCTTTCCCAGGAAAAATCCTCCTAGGATCCCGGAAGCCCACGGGGCACCCTGATGGGCTGACCACATGCGTCTGTCATGTGATGCTTGCTACAAGCCTGCAAAGAAGACATTGCAAGGCCTGTTCTGGGATGAGGGATTTGAGTTTTAGAGCGTTTCGAGAATTTGCCCAAGGTCACCAGGCTGTTTCTTGGTGGAAAGAGATTCACGCCCAGATCTGCCGGGTTCCTACTCCGGTGCTCTAAGCACTGGGCCCTGCACCCATCGTTTGGCCCTGGCATCGACCCTGGGAAGCAGAGGCTATTAGGGGGATTAGATCAGGTTCCAGTGACTCGCTCTGGGCTCTGCAGCTCCTGAGTACCAAGCTCAGAGTTCCCACCCGGATCCTGACTCTCACATTCAGAGCTTTACTGACTGCTTCCCTGAAACTAACTGTGACACTGGGCTGGCGTCTCCCTCTGGTAAAAATAACACGATCGCACACAAGCGACACAGGCAAACACCATTGCCTACTACACCAGTGCTTGACAGCTCCCACTTTTCATTGCCGCATGCCCTTAGGCATCTTTAAAAGGAAGTTTCAGTGCAAAGATGGAGCCCGTGAAAGAAGCCACTATTGCCTTGGAGTTAATCTGAAATTACTTGGGAGAAGCAGAAGACAAACCTAGGGTAGGATCTGAAAAGCAGGCCATTCCTATCTCCGTAGCGGTAAAATGACGTTTGAAGAATTCTCCAGAGAACGTGGTGCTATTTATGGAGTTATTTTGGTTTTCTGCAAGATTATCTCGTTATAACAAGGAACTCATCATTCCCTTGCAGGAAGTGCCATATTGTTTGAAGATTCTCCGAATATACATTGCTTTGCTGGGGGAAAAACTCATCATTATTCATAATGTTTCTCTTGGAAATAAAACGCCAAAAGTATAAGAAACTGCATTGGGCCCTTCCCATGGATCACTCTAGTCCTTACAACATTCCTACAGGTAGGAATAATTTCTACCTTACCACCGAGAGCATCTGACCCTCAGAGAGGCTGACTAACATGCCCAAGGTGCAGAGCTAGTAAGTTGAGAGCAGAAGAGGAACTGTGATGTTTTCGTTCCAAGCCAAAGCTGGGGCTCCTGGACTGGCGGGGTGTCGGACACAACACTCTGTTCCCTCTCCCAGGTAGCTTTCAAGAACATGACCCAGAGCAAGAAGCCAGGCCTGTTGCTGCCATAGGCCAGCCCTGCTTCCATCTCCTAACAAAACAAGGAAAGTAGGAACTTTCCAAAGGTGCCAACAAGCCACCATCTTTGTGAGTCTCACGGATGTGGGTGTCCCTTCAGATACGTCCGTGATGCCAGGACAAGCTCTAATGGGTGTAAGTGAACATTACCGTTTGGAATAAAGCCTGCCTTAACCTGTCGGTGACTGCTTCTAACTACGCCTTTGCAAAATATACACCAAAGCCACTTTGTTTTACATAGTCATGCGTCTCTGTTTATCCTAAAAAATGCTTCCGGAATCTGGGTGGTGGGAGCTGCTGAGATGGGAGATTTCGTATGCTGAGCCAGTCAGCGAGGAAGATGAATAATGGACCAGTCTTCGAATTTGGTGTTTGCCTTGGGAAACTTGAGTCTTAAATAATTAGTGACAGTAATCTCGAGGCCATTGCTCCGTGCATGGTGGAGCACGTCCCGTGTCTTCACTTTTGTGCAGAAACTGCACTTTGCTACAGAATGAGAGACTTCAGGCTACGCATTTCTGGGCAGTTGCAGCATTTCTCAGGTGTGCAAGTCCGTGTTCCGTCTTTATGAAGTTTTCTGGGCTGAGTTTCAAACGCCCCGAGCTCAGCACCCAGCTGAGCCTAAAAAGCCAAATGGTGGGGGGTTGATTACCTTACGGTTGGGGTTCTCTTTGGGCACCTTTTTTTTTCTTTCTCAGTTAAATGAAAAAGTACATGTTCTTCGTTTGTTTGTTTGTTTTTTTTTGGTTACAGTAAAATTCCAAAACACTGGCTTTAGACCAGAGGAGAACCCGTCCACCTTGTGAGTGGAAGCAAAGGCAAAGAGAATTGCCAAACAATTGTTGAGATGCATGTAAGTCATTCTCGAAAATAATCAAAAGCCCCAGGCAAACAGCCGGGTGACATCTTGTCAGGCATTCACGCTGGCTTTTTTTTTTTTTTAGAGCTAGTGAGTTTATACCCACTCTTTTTTTTTTTTTTTTTTTTTTTAAGATTTTATTTATTTGACAGAGATCACAAGTAGGCAGAGAGGCAGGCAGAGAGAGATGAGGAAGTAGGCTCCCCGCTGAGCAGAGAGCCTGATGCGGGGCTTGATCCCAGGAGCCTGGGATCATGACCTGAGCCGAAGGCAGAGGCTTTAACCCACTGAGCCACGCAGGCGCCCTGCATGCTGGCATTTTTATCGCATTTGCTGTGTTGCATTTTACACCCCCCAACCCTCCAGTCTCCCCCAGACGTGCACCGGAAAGCCCCCAACAAGCCCAGATGACCAGTGGGCTAGGAGCATTCATTACATTGGTAGTTGAGCCCCATAAGGGGCCACAACCCTGTCCTGCAACTGGAGTGGAGAGTCAACGGTTTTATTGAACATCCAAGCGCGGAGCTCTGCCCAGCTGCTGGGGAGGGGCCGCAGAACCCGGGTTTCTCCTCCATGACAAACACCTATTAAGCTGTCAGCATAAACTCTTCCCTTACAACCTCTGACATCACCCTCGGGGCAGGCAGACACAGAACGGCAATTGCTGAATTGCGCATGAAAATCATAGTTTTATTGTCTATACAACTGAAGGTTTTGCTCGGACTCCTGCTTCTGTCCGAGCCGTATAAAGAAGCAATTCTTCTCGGAGAACAAATAAGCACAGTACACTATTGTAATCTAAGAAACAGGCACTATTTATGCATTGGAAAGCCTTGCTCTCAATAGGGCTAGCGGTCCAATGGTCCAGAAGCCACTATTTTAGCAGCTGGAGAAGAGAAAGCTGTAGACGTCACCAGGAATGAGATGCCGAAAGCAGTGGAGAGGGCTGTGGGCGCGGGCCGGGAGGGGCCGGGAGGGGCCAGGAGGGGCCGGCAGGGGCCTGCCCGCTAGTTGAGCACGCACGACTCGTAGGTGGGGACCATGTACTTGATGTTGATGAAGGCGTCCTCCCCGCCGTAGCGCTCGAAGGCCTCCAGCGTCTCCTGGATCAGGTCGCCGATGTTCTCCCGCTTCTGCTGGCTGTAGTCGATGCCGTCTCCGGAGTTCACTGGTTCAAACACACAAAGAGCCCCGTTACTGCGCCGTTCTCTCCAGGACGCCCTACACTCCCGTCTAGGCATTTTCTCCAAATGCTTGGGAGGGGACGCAAGCGCGTCACATTTTCTAGGTGGTCCCGGGGAGTTCTAGGAGTGGAAACAGCAGCTCCGCGAGCATGCAAAGCCCCAGACTGCGGCCGACGCAAAGTCCTCTGAACTAAGGGAACAGCAGACTAACCCCAAGTGGGGTGATCACAGGCACACGACCAACCACAGATCTCAGGACTGACCGTGACGAAGAGTGTTCTCTTGGATCCTGAGTTCTTCAAAGTCCCAGAAATGAACACTCTCTTCGGGTTAGGGGTTTGAACGGATACACCTGGGAAGGAGAGGCTGAGCCCGCCCCCACGTCTTTGGTGCTGTGGCATCTGTCTCTCTTCCAAGCGCGCAGTCATCTGCAGTGATTTCCATCACCCAGATGTGGGGGCTGGGGGCGCGGCTAGGAGGAAACTGCTTTTCCTGCTGGAGCTATCCGACGGTTTCCCAGGGACCAGCCAAGGCCGGGCCTTGCAGAACCTTGAAGGGCCCTCTGCAGCTCCCCGCCAGCTTCTACACGGGAAGGGGTTCCCGGGATGGGGCCTTCACTGGCCTTGGGAGCCTGAGGAGGCAAACTCCATCTCAAACCATTTGGAGGAGAAGTACCTGATTGCACCCAACCTGTACGATGTCTGCAGGAATTACCCAGGGGTGAGGGGGTCTAACTAGAACGGAGACCCTTGGCTTCCATCCAGAGGGTAGAGATCCCGCGAGGGTTCCCCCAATAGCTCTCTCTGACACACACGTCATGATGCACTTTGCACACGTTTCTAGGGCTTCCACCGCCCTGTGCTCCCAGGAAGCAGGGCATGGTCACACCGCTGCTCAGTTGCTGACGTCACCCCCTCTTATCTCTGCTGAAGTGACCGGCTGCGGACCCGCTTGGGCAGGAGCTGCAGACAAAAGTCCTCATTCTATCCACATCTCAAGTATGGCTCCAATATGTTGATTTTGCTTGAATGAGAAAATTATAGAGGGAAAAATGGTTTTTCAAACTTTTCTCCTCAGTTATTTTGGACATGTACGAAAGGACCGAGCAATGGTTTAGACCAGTATTAAAAGGAACAAGTGCAACCCCATACAGCAGAGATAAGCAGCTCTTTTGCTGGATTTTTCCAGAAACCCATTAGAGAAATATCACTGTCTTCTATAGCATAAGGAAAAGGAATCGCTTTCCTGGTTAGTTTCTTTCAGTGGGGGTGAAGGCAGGCAGAAATATTACTGATTTTCAAAGTGAGATTATGAGTCATAAAGTTATGGTATATATCAATTTTTCATAACAAATAGCCTTATAATGCAAAGCCATTGTCATTAGGTAGGGTTTTCTTTTCTTTCCTCTTTCTTTCTTTCTTTCTTTCTTTTTTTTTTTTTAGAGAGAGTGAGAGCGCAGGTGCATGAGAGAGAGTGTGAAGCGGGGGCAGGGACAGAGGAAGATGGAGAAAGAGAATCTTAAGCAAATACCATGCCCAGCACAGAGCCTGATGCAGGGCTCAATCTTATGACCCCGAGATCATGACCTGAGCCAAAGCCGAGAGTCGGCCAGTTAGACAACCGAGCCACCCAGGGCGCCTCAGTTAGACGGGCTCCCCTTGCTCACGATGCAAGCACTTCTGTGATCACACGGAAAGCTCAATTTAAGTGAGTTTGATGTACAGAGTAGTTGATCATCCTAAAGAACTAAATATGAGTTACTGTAGAATAAGCAAGAGATAAGATGTTTGAAGAAAGATTTTTACCTCATTATTTTTGAGCAAAAGATAAACTTTTTAGAAAACAAAAATGTAGACAAACGCACAGAGTAACAGGCTTATTTTTTCCTCTAGATCCACATGGCGGTGGGAGGAGAGAGTCCTTGCAGTCAGAAGCGCCCACTAGGGAGGACAGCGTGATATTAATCTATTTGGGGGAACTTTCCAAAAAGAGAAAGTCTTTAGGTTGAATTAAGAGAGAAGGACGCGTGCGCGCGGGTGTGTATGTGTATGTGTCGGAGGGGGTCATTGATCTTTGTTACAGGTGTCAAGAAAAGATCTTAAGAAAGAAAGTCCAAAAGAAGGCAGGGCAAGAGAGTCAGAAAAGGGGGCAGGAGGGACAGAGACAGATCATGTGTGGCAAGTGCGATGGATATCATAGAAGGTATCTGTTGGGAACAGCTTCTGCTTCCCAAGATTCCAATTGGAATGGGCAAGCGTATCCAGCAGGGATCTTTGACTGATCTTTCTGTGCCTCTTTTTCCAGGATGGCATTCCTGATAGACTTCTCCTGGTCATGAAAGACGTGGACTTAGAGGGAAGGTTGCATGAGCTTTGCTTGCACGGGACAGCCAAGCCCATAGCGCAAATATCTAGAGGGCACATGGCAAATGTCATCGGTGATGGTGCTGAGTGGTGACAGCCTCGATCTCGTTCCTTATGCAAAGATACGTAAATCAATCACTAATAAATGGCATCTTTTGTTGGCATATTAGTCAAAAGGTCAAGAACTAAATAGATCACGGGACACATATTTTCCTGGTGGAGGCAGAGGGGCTGGAAAGTCTGCACACAATGGAAAGCTTAACACACCCTGTTTTTCCCACTGACTTCCAGAAGGCTACAGTGACAAGCAACACTTTATTTCAATAATAACCTATTCTTGCTTTTTAAAAAATATTTAACTGTAGGAGTAAGTAAACTATGTAGCTTTTTTGTTTCTCAACAGCGTATAAACCCAATGATAAAAGAGAACAGAACAGAACAGAACAGAAGTTGCTTATTCAAAAAGTGAGTTGGAGTTGGCATATTTTGTGGTTGGCAGAACGTATATCACTGGGGCAGAAAAAAAGACCAAAAAGGAACACATCCTTATTTGGCATGCTTTAGCGATGACAGGGCACAATTTAGCCTCAAACCATGTTGAGAGGCAGGTGAGCGATGTGCTCTCCCTTCCCAAGCAGTTATGTTGCCATTTCTTTGAGAATCGGAGCTGGAGCTCACCATTTCCAACACGCGTGATGCGGTCGGAAGGTTCACTTGTAAGAATAGGGCACTTAAAAAAAAAAAAATCCAGATGGTTACTTACAATCGTCGGTTCTGATTAGAAAGATGACATTTCAATTTAGGAAGCTAGGAATCTGTTTTATGTCCAGCAGCTGGAAAGATACGTCGACGATGCAAAAGATATGTTTTATTTATAACCAAACAAATAGGGACTGTAAGAGAGGTTTAAGCCAGAATGCTTTTCTAGAGGGGTAATAGGCAAGCAGAGCAGAGCAAGGGGTGTAGTAATCTTCTTGGAGATTCTTCATGCAGGAGGTGTACAGGTAGTGGTTGAAAGTGGTGCCTGTTTAGTACCCTCGTAAATGCATTTGTTGTTCTGCATGCTGGAACGGTCGATGGTGTAGGCAGTCGGTTTTTATCCCATGCATACTTTCTTCCTATATACCCCTCTTTAAACCGCCCTGATCCAGATGCTTCCTCTTCCAGGCGCCATACTGGTCAGAGCCGGGATGTCTGGATCCCAGCCTTGCTTCTGGCACCAGCCTGCTCCTGGCGATGAACTCAGCGGCTCTGAGACGTGACTATGAATCACACCTCGCCACCAAGGGCCACCTCAAAGGGATGCTACATGAGACACATCTGCATTTCACACAAATATCTGTGTGTAGTGGACACGGGCCAGCAACAGATACATATCACGTAGAATTTGGTGAGATATTCTCTTAGCACTTTCGCGATTTCTAAACCATGTAGAAGCTGCATTCTTTTCCTTCAGTTAATGTGATTACAGGAAGGAGGGGAAAAGGCAGGAGAAGCAAAGCCAGAAAAAAGGGGACACTTTCAGCGGCCAGAGCAAGGGCTTCCCACGTCAGCGCTGCAGTTGGTGGTGACAGAATTTTTTGGTCCCACTGTGGGTGCCTTTGGCCCCGGCCCTCCCGAGAGCTGTTACGATGTGAGGCCCTCTGCAGACCAGGCACTCTGTTGGGCACCGCTGAGTAATGAGATCCAGGAAAATTAGGGCTTATCACCTTCCTGGGGAACCTCTGACTGAGTGCCGCCTTGTAGAATGCTCTGATCACACCCACCCACCATGGAAGGCCATACAGGATCACGCACCCTCGCCTCAAGGACCCTCAGGGCCGCGGGCATCCCCCTCGCTGCTTGGCTTATCTCGGTGACCTGTGTCCCGAGAGCACCCTTATCTGTGTGTTTCCAGCAGGTGCCCCAGACTTCTATCTCAGACGCGTGGACGGACACAGCGAGGCTCAAGTAGATACATTCACATTTGGATTTTTCTGACTTGAACGCTTTTCGGTAAATACTCTTTAAGTGTTAAATGTGTAGATACTCTCATGGGAACGGTACTACACAAAGGTGTTATTTGGAAGGGAAAGCACTATTTAAGGCATCGGAAATATAAAACTTGTAACTGCCTACCTGGGGTGGCTTAGTCCACGTGCCTGAACTATTACGTGAACCAACAGATGAAATCATTTTTAAACTCAGCCTGTACTTTCTGGGTGTGACTAAGAAGATGGACAGGCCCAATTTCCAGAAGGGAAATGCTTCTGTGGGTTTGGGGGATGTCCTGGCTGGAGTGGTCCTTGCTCCCCGGAGGGCTGGGCGGGACCCCCCACCCCTGTGGGAAAGACCTAAGTGCTTTTAAAAGCCAATGAACCACACCCTCGGAGAAAAAATACCGGCTTGGGAAACTTGGTTACAAAGCACCTGCATGGGTCTAGAAACGATGAGGGGGTTCAAATGCTGTCCGGGCTCTGGTCACTTGATGCTCACTACTGACTTTAAAAGCTGCGACTTTATGATGTTAGCTCCCCGTGCTCGGCAACCACAGTGGCTCATGTCGGCTCCCCCGTGTACAACAGCACCTTGAACAACCGGGGAAATAGCCCATTTCTCAGATGAAAAGACGGTTCACCCGACAGAGCCTCCTTCACAGCACCTGTGGGAGCACCGGACAGTGAGCCAGGCAGACCCATGCTCACAGTGTACCTCGGGCGAAACTGCAGCCATAAAACCAGGGCTTCGAAAGGAATTGCTCCTGACCCATCATGGTTTGGCTGTACCCTCTTTTGGCCTCCCGTGGTTTCTCTGGCCATTCGTGTGTGGGGGTCTCATGCGTTGTGAAGTCTGGTCACTTTGCAGACACGGTATTTGAACGTGTATCCAGACCAAGTCCAGCCCGAAGCGGTTCTCAGTATGAGAGCATCCTTTGATGTGAAATGACTTACAGACAGCACATCTGTTGCACCGTTTCCCCAGGTGAAGTGGTTGGCGAGCTTGAGCGGGTAGCAAGGACTCTGGTCCTGTGGTATGTGACCCAATGGGGATGGCTGACATCCCCAAAGTAAGAGAGTGAAATTAAAAAAAAAAAAAAAAAAAAAAAAAAAAAAAGAGTGCTACCAGAAGAAACCAAAGCGTTTCTTTCTGGACCAGAAAAGGCACTTTTTGGTTTCTCAATGCTGTGCTAAAATATTTCAAGGGCTCTAAAGACCTGCAGTAAGTTCTACTTGTCAGAACCTGTACCTTCTGACGGCCTCGGTCAGAGCTAAAGCTGCATTCCTTCCGGGCTGCGTGTCAGTGATGTCATCCCTGTGGAGAAAGAAAGTGAGCCCTTGGGGCCTGGGTTCAGGTCTTGGCAGGGATGTGCAGGTGGGACCTACCGCAAATATTATTATTATTATTATTACTATTATTATTATTATTATTACAAGATCCTTCTTGATCACAGATTTTCTGTTGGATGATTCTGAACAAATTTTTCCTTTGGGTGTCATGGATTTAGCAGTTACAAGCTTGAGATGACCAAGCAGAGATTCCCTGGGCGCACTTAACTGGTGTTTAAGCAGATGTCAGCTTCGGTCGAATAAAACTAACATTTTCCGAAAGATAACTCTTACCATTGAAAAAGAGAAGTCATTGAAATTATATCTCATAATATTGATGAAATGGTTTTTCTAAAGCATTTTGAATTTTTTCTTTTTAATTTAAGAAAGGAGGAAAAGAGAAACAGAAGATATATTTTACTTTTTAAGAAATGTTTACTTTCAAGACCCAGCTTCAATCGTCAATATTTGTTTTTCCAGAAATATCCCTTTATTTGGGGTTAGCTTGGACCCAACTGACTCTAGAGAAATTGTTCCTTGTTTTGGAATCAAAGGGTTTTCTCGCGTTAAGGTTGGAAAAGTAGAGTGGAAACAATTGTGAATTCCAGTCTGGTCCTTTTTGGAGGGGAGGCAACAGAGGGGAAAGGGAAGAGGGAAAGAAAGTCCTGGAACACGACTCATTTTTCTACGCTGAGAGACGGACACTTTGGGGGAGATGTTTTGAGGGTTGTCTGCTTTTAGAATCCTCAGCCAATGCTTCTTTTGTTTTCTTTCTTAGCTTTGCTGTGGTACTTGGAGGGGACTGATCTTTTTATTCCTTCACCCCGTTCAGAATTCCAGGTGTTTCCCCGTTTTGGCTTAAGCTTAGTCACCGTTTCCTGGTTGACTTCTTATCTTCTTAGAAAGTAATGGTTTTCAACATACCCCGAAGTCTGACTGTACAATGGATATTTCCAAAGTCTTCATTCATGGGGGGTGTGAATGAAAGTTGCAATGCTTTTGCAACCAATAACTTATAATAACCATAGCGTTTGGCATGCTGGAGATGCCCAAGGGCTTGAATACTTCAAATCTTCTCAGATCTTGTTGACAGTAATGAAATTCACAAGATTTCTTTCCTCTGAAGATAAAAGCTTTGAAGCAAGACCTCGATTCCCAGCTGGATGTCTCTCTCTCTTCCTCTCTTTTTGACACAGGGGCTGGGTGACTAAAGCAAGAGTCTACTAAGCCAACACGGTTTCAAAAGCTCAAGGAAGGGTTTTCATCTTCTGAATGGGGCCACCGATCACTTGTGAAATTGAAGATATCATGGATCTTGGCCCAATTGTCTATTAAATATTAAAATTCCCCTTCAGAGAGACAATGAAAATTTCTAAACAATTACCATCCACTAACTGCAAATTAGATTTATTTCTCTATAAATATTAACACTGATGACATTAGAATGTACTGGCATAGTAAAAATAACATTGGATGTCAAGGCAAATGACTTGTAATACAGCTTTTCAACAACTTAGTAGCTTCAGTGTTCAATAACTTACTAGATGTCTCAGTATGGACAGGTTGCTTAATTCCTCCGAATCTCAGTTCCCTCCCCTGTGCAAAGAAGGGACTGAACTTCGGGTGATCTCTGGTTGCTACCATCCTAACATTATGTTGTAAGATCACAATATAACTTTGGAACATGCTTTTTGGAAATGGTGGTTCTTCAAGAGATGCATTATATTTCAACCGAAAAGTTGATAAAGCAAATGTATAATTCTACAAAGTAAGTCGCAAATCTCCAAGCATCAAACTCAGCATTCAGATCAAATTCTAAGAAAACCTGAAAGGCCTAATGGTTTATATAATTTGGAAGCAAAAGCACTCTTTCAGGCAAAAAGAAATAAAACACTGTCAAAAAGTCAAATTACTTGTTGACACGCTGTGAAAAGTTATTCCATTCTGCTATTTCAATAAGTCCATATAGATTCCGACTTCTTACAATAAAGACCAAATGTGGATTTTTAACGTATTCAATTGATAATGATCTGGTCAAGGTTACAAAAAAGCAAGTTAGGTCCATCTCTGAATAATGACCATTTTTATCTGGAAGTTATACTGAAAAAAGTAGGGGGGTTGACTAATTTATCTCTCTACAGGATAATTGTAACAATAGGTTCAGTGGCCATTGAATTTAACTGGATTCAAGCTTTTGAAGTGAAAGCGCATCTCTCTTTTTGTTGGCCCACAGCATTTAATGAGCGACTGCGTCTAAAAGGGGCAGAGAGTTCTCTGTCCAGTTCTGTCCTGAATCTGTTTCTCGCGGGCCTATCTCGCGGTGGCATCGTAATAACAGCAAAGCGAACGTAGCAAAGACTAGCCCAGTGAGCTGGCTACTGTTGCTGGCATCCCTCCCTAGGCAAGCAAACTCCGCTTAGGGAAGTGAAATAGGTCAACAGAGCAACGGAAACCGTGGGTGATCGAGAAATCGCGGCAGGTGTCCCTGAAGGGGGATAGAAGATCCAGAAAGAGAGACGTCAGCAGCCTCTGTCAACACAGGGAAGGCGCAAGGCAGCAGAAACGCCACCTTTCTAGCTGTAGAAGAATTTCAAGCCCGTAGAGGAGGAATGCCACTGGGGGAGAGGGTCTAGGGGAATCAGTGCTGGGCGGGGGCAAGCACTGGACCTGTGCCATCCACACGATCGTGCCTCACAGGGCGGCACCTGCTCATCTCAGCCTCCTTTTCACGACACGCACTGTTACGCTATCTTTACTACATCATAAGTGCTTGAAATAATGACATCCTTCACAGGGTGTGCAGAAAGACAACAATCAGCGCTGGTCGATTTGAAGGGCTTTTTTATTTTTTCAGTGCCATACAATACGTGAGTAAAGGAGCGAAATTCTAGGGTTAATTTCACATTCCATACCCCCATCTTTAGGAGCATTTGTGATTTACTGGTTTTCCCTGCTCTTTCAAAGTAAAGCATTTCTATAAAACCTTTTGTAAGCCAAAGTGGCATTTATCGAAGAAGCAATTACCTTTAATTTATATGGAAGAATTATCGAGCGTTCCTAGACCCCCAAAATAACCTCTCTTAGGGCGTCTGGGTGGCTAAGTCAGTTAAACGTCTTTCTTCGGCTCAGGTCGTGATCCCAGGGTCCAGGGCTCCAGCCCCTCACTGGGCTCCCTGCTCAGCGGGGAGTCCGCTTCTTCCCTCCCTCTGCCTGCCCTTCCCCCTGCTTGTGTGTGCTCTCTCTCTCTCTCTCTCTCTCTCTCTGTCAAATAAATAAATCAAATATTTTTAAAAGAAGGGAGAGGGGGAGTGAAGAGGTAAACAGGAGAAATCTTGTAGCTATCTTTCTATATCTTTAAAAGCAAAAAAAGCAAACCCAAAGCCACAGAAGTTGGGGAAATTATGGAACAAAGGTCCCCATCGTCCCTGAAGTGCTCCTTCAGTACACTGTTCCGTGGGACTCTGGAATAGTCATTGATGGAATCCAGGGCTGTGTGGAGGTTCTCAAACGGGCCCACGAGGTGAGTGCTGCCTCCATTAGCCTCGCAAGCCCCAGTCTTAGCGCCGTCTTCGACTCCTCCCTTTGCCGTATTCAGCTGGTGACGTGCGGTGCACGGTGGGTCTGTGCCATAATCCCGGGCCACCCTGGGGCGTATCTAGCCCTCTATTCTGCCCTCCCGTCTTCGTGGCCTCCCCTTCCTTGCTTACTTGGCCTGCAGATTAACTTCCTAATGGCCTTCTCTCCTGACCACAGGCAACATCTATGCCCACATGGTGTTGTCTGTCAAATTCCAGTTCCCAGTCATCGGAGCCCTCTAGACTCTGCTCTTCCTCATGAGGTCAGTCTCCTACTTTGCTCCTTCCCACCAAGTCCTCCTGCTCCACGCAGACCTGATTTCTTCCTAACCCCAAAGTGAGCAATTTTCACTTCTGCCTTTGAAATTCCCCATAACAGTGTGCTCCCCTCTCCTTCTTGGTACGTCCGACCTTACCCTTTCTAAGGCTCGCTCTGACTGACTTCCTCTGTGAAGTTGCCTCCAAGTCATCTTTCCTTCTTTTGAATTCCTAGGGCTATAGCCGGCAATCCATTCACGTTCCTTATTTCCGTGTCACTCTGGAACCCCCTAGGAAGTGTTTGATGCTTGCTTAGTCTTCCTACATTTTACCACCTCTTGAAGGACAGGATCATACTACTTACAGTGTAAACCTTGCTCATGGGAATCAAATGCAACCTGAACATTTGTAAAGGGAAGGTATGAATGAATAAATTACTACGTGGGTTTACCCAAGCCAGATTCAACATAAGCAAATTCCGTTCTAAATAAACTATATGCCAAGTGGAGTGCCAACAGTTTGCCTAATGCTTATTCTTGTCCACTGTGTACATGCTTGTGAGTTCCTAGCCATGAAAAGGGCATTTATGTGAATTTGGACAAGTCTGAGCGAATGTGTTTAGGTGCATGGAGGGTGTCTGTAGCTAGGTAGCTTCATCTGTTTTCCAAAATCTTCCTGGGTCTAAAGTGGGGTTTACCTGGATCGCCCTCAAATTTGAGAAGATAAAACTTTTTTTCCAAAATGAAAAATCTGATTAGATTATTCCATTCACTTTATTAGCAACATTTGTTCCAAGATGAAGAAAATGCCAACTTTTTATAGTGTTTTCATTTAATATCTAAATTTTGTTTAATATAATTTCTTATGTCCACACAGTAATTTCTAACCAGCCCCAGAGATAACCAAATACATGATTTTAATTGGAAAAAAAATATTGATTGCTGCTTTTAGGAGTGAGGCAAACCTATTGGAAATAATTTTACTACTTTTAGACTGATACTAAAAATTTTTTAAAGTGAGCCAAAATGACAGCTGTTATTATGGTTTTCCATTAGCAGGAAACATTAATGATACAACCCACTTTCAGCTCTAATTTTTTTTTTTAATTGAGGCAAAAAAATGAAAAGAGAAATTTCAAACCTCTACCAAATGTTACCAGCAGACGCAGTAAACTATGGGGAGATACATTCCCCAAATTATCTTTGTTGGAACTTTCATCTACGTAATGAGTTTGGAACTCAACCTGTGCAGGACCAGGCTAGACATCAGCAGCATGACAAAGTTTGGTTAGAACGTTTTAGAGGAACCGCCTGCACAGTGGGCAGGGAGCCACGAAGTAAAAGGCCTCCATGGCCTTGATGTACTTTTTGTCCTACTGCAGAAAATAATTAAGGAGATCAGCTCACTAATGATGCTTACAGTGAAAACACACGTCGATCAGATGTTCTCCTGCTGATCTGGGGTTTATCTCGGCTTGCCTTCACTATCTCCTCCTTGGAAATTCTGAAATGAATTATTGGGCGCAAAATTCAAGTAGATTTCCAAGCCATTAGCTGGAAATTTTACAGAGTGGGAACGTTTCTCATCAAATGAGCTCGACTAATGCAAAAATAATATATTAAATGAACAGATCGGAGCAGTCTCCAGGGCTGAGCAGATTGAGTGGCTGCTGCTAGCGACCACCGTGAAAACCGTCAAGCCTTTTACGGGTGTCTCGGTTTAAAATAACCTTGCAATATCTTCCAAAGCTCTAACTATCAACTTTTATCAACCTCTCCACTGGTGAGTGAAATGTGGCAAGAGACACCCACTTTGCCACCAAGCGTGCTGGCGCGGAACGTCATCTGAAAATACTGGCACTTGCCTAACAAAATTCTTACAAATGTTTAAGGTTTTGCTCAAGTCCAATCAAAGTAGTTTTTAAAAATATATCTAAATTGTGTGTGGGGTGGGGAATGAAGAAGATGTGGCCATTTAGTCTGGCGTGGCGGCGGCGGCGGCAGGTTTGTGTGAGACGTGAAACCAAAGCTTGCTGGAAACGCCGGTGGCCAAATACGCTGACTTCTGGTACTTTCCAACGAGGAATGTGTATTTGCCTGAGTTAAGCTTTTATCGATGGAAGATGCCTCAGCTTAGGGCACACAATCGCTTTCCTCCGAATCAGGATTTTAAGAGGAGGTGAGTCTAGACAGAACGAACGGTCTCCCCGAGGGGTTGAGGCCAGCGGGCGGTGGAACAGGCCCAGGCTGGCTGCATCCCGGCTCCGGGGGACCTTGAACCTGGGGCTCCAACTCCGATCGAAGCCGCTGTAATACTCGCCCGGGAGGGCCGGAGCGTGGACAAAATGAGAGGCTCTGCGCTCCGTCCTTATGACCTCAGCAGGCCGCCGACACATCTCTACGATTGTTACCGCCGCAGCCATGAGCACGTCGGTCATAATTTGGCCAGCGGGCTGGCCGGAATGTAACTCTCCTCTGCGGTGACAGGAGGGACAGCCCACGGAACAGCTTGGAGGGAGCTTTCTGCTCTATCGTTTCTACAACGGGTTCACTCTACGGCTTCCGAGAAGGCGCCGACCTGAGCGCCCTAATCTTCAAGTCGCGCAGAAGCACAAGTTCACTGTCCCCCGACTCGCTCGCGGTGCCACGGAGCCCTGGCCGGTGCTCCTACGCAGGAGTCGCTTGTCCCTCTAGTCTAGACCGGGTCCTCAGACCCTGCTTGGGCTCTATCGAGACACTGGGTTGTGGGATTTTTTAAGCCATATATGGCGTAAGGGTATCCCCCAGAGTTTCCGAAGCCCTGTCGTCCTTTGGGGACGGTCCGATCTGCTGGGACCGGAGGGAGTGGGGGAGAGACGGGTTACTGCAAAGCGCGTCAGGCTTGACTCTCTGAGCACCGGTCGCCCCGTTTATTTCTGTTTCCCGTCGGTGAATTCCTGATTTGCCGAATTTCGGGGGCACCGTGCATGATGAGCCAGTTTCCTAGACCGCTGGCTGACTGCGCCAGGTGCAGTCCTAGAAATCCACAGGACAAAGTGGGTTTTGCTTTTGAATGCAAACCTGATGCTTGTGCCCGGAGCCACAGTTAGGTCGTAATTAGGTAGCATTACCATGGGACTTAATATTTGCAAAATAATATATATCTGGATTTCCTTATTTTGTGTTTTGAGGTACTAACTGGCACTTAATATGTACTAATAACAATGTGTTAAGATTGCCATTTTATATCCAGCTCGTAGCTGTTGCGGGGGTGGTGTTGGGGGTGGTGGAGCGAGAAGGGGTCCTTGCCTATTGCTGACCACACGGAGAAAGTTATGCCGGCAAAGGGACAGTGAGACCAAGGGAAGAGATGAACCAGCGTGCGGGCTCAGAGCTCCTCCCCACAGGAGGCTGCTGACCGACACGGGGCTTCAGGACCACATCTCTCCTGTTTCTTATTTTAGCTAAAATCACCGCATCTACCACCATCACCACAGGGGGTACTATTTTGGCCAAAAAAGCTCTCTCTCCTCTTGTAGACTTCTCAAGGGCCCTGGGTCCCTTGGGATGGTGGTGGTGGACCTCATGGCTCCTATCCCTGGCCAGGCTCCCAAATTTGACCTTAGTGCCCTAGACTCAGAGCTTCTGGGAAAACGGGGCACATGTCCTTGGCAAAAAAGCACAGATGGCAAAAGATGACACACCTCCAGGAGGTGGAGGGAGAGACCGGGACCCAGGGCTCAACTGATTTCTTAACCTCCTTCACGCCAGGGCCCTCCCACCGGGGCTCTGTTTTCCTTCCGTCCTTCGCCACCCAAGGCCTCTAAGTAAGTCATTCCATTTAATGGAAATGAAAATCTTGGAAATACTGCCCATTAAGGAGCACTGCCCCTCTCTAGGCTTCTCTAGACAAGACCTATGCTCTTGGTCTTAAGACATCTGCCAGGTGATGGTGGGTCCTTGTATCTTGGTTCTATACATTTTTATAGAGACATTTGGCTCAAAGAAGCAGCTTCAGTGGTAGGGATTTCAGGAGTCAAGGGGTTCTCAGGTAGGCAAGAAGTGGAAGACACCAAGAAGTGGAAGACACCAAACTCGTTCCCTGCCCTCCTTCTGCTTAGGCTGGCCTCCACTGAGGGCAGGGGGACTCGTAAGGCTGGCTACCCCTGCCATGTCCGCGGGCTGGGGCTGTGTGTGGGGGCCGTGCCTGTGGGAGCAGCCAGAGCCCCTGAGGTGGGCAAGAGCAGCTGCTGGTCGCTCACACTCTACTTCACGCGCTCGGAGCCCCGTCTGCAAACTGGCTGCCCCCCGGGAGGCCGAGAGGAAGGAGGCGGTGAGCCCACAGTGGACGTCGGGTGCCAGGTTCTAATTTAAACTCAGAGGCAGGTTTCCAAGTTCTGCGACTTCAAGAAAACACACCCTGCAGGGCCGTAGTAGCTGAAGGTGAGTGGAGAACACGGTTAGTGACACGCGAGCTCGCATCCCAGGGGAAGAGGCAGAACGTTCGCCCAGGACCCCAGGATGGACCGACAGCATTTCCCAGAGTGAGAAGTTCGAGCGAGCAATGGAAGATGCTTCCTGGGCAGATGACCAGGAAGGTTTCCTGAGAAAGTGACACTGAAGTTGAGACCCGAACGCTGGGAAGAAACGGGCTTGTAACAAGCAGCCCGGGAAGGACGGCCTGTACCCAAGCGCGGACGCAGAGAAAGGCCTTGAGGTTGGAAGACATTGTCACCATTGTGCACGGTTCCACCAAGTTATCGCGGTCGTCCCTGTCAACATGGATACACATTACACAGAACTGTAACTTTTAATGACGATATACCGGCTACGGGCTGCGGGAGTGTGAATTATGTAGCGGTCTTCCTCTAGTTAGGGACACTGTCTACTTTCTGACTGTCACAATTTTTGAGAACGATGCAATAAATACACGTCTTGGTGTGCACTGTCTCTTTCTTAATTCTGTTGTTTCCTGGAACCAACCCTCAGAAGCTGGGTTACTGCTTCACAGTTCTTTTTTGCAGTTGTTGGTTTATATATACTGATTTTCAAGAAGTTTATTCCAATGTATAATGTTATAGGCAACCTCTGAGTTTACTGTTCCCCACAGCCCTGGGTGCTAGCATGAAAATCCTGTTTCCTGACTCTGTCTGCCAAACCTTACTCAAGGTTACTTCAGTTAATTTAACGTTCTTCCCACTACTTAGGAGGGCTAACATTTTTTCTTTAACTTTTTTTTTTTTTCCTATGTGGGTTTCATTTTTTTTTTCCTTTTCCCTTCCTATGAGAATGATTTGTTCTTTAGCCGGTTTATCTACTGGGTAGTTTTTATAAGAGAAACAAAGTCTCCTAATATCCTGGGAAGCCAGGGAGTGGCAAGATCTCTCCAGTTAGATTTCCTAGGGCACAAGACATTCTGGCATCATTTCTTTTGGACTGATTCAATAGACGCTGTTTCAGGGGGCAACAGGATGGCCGGAAGAACTTGCTGTGACTTCTAAAGGTGCCCGGAGGCAGTAGTACCCTGGGAACTGAAAGATTCTGAGGGATCGCAGAGGAAATCTGTGGATTTTAGAGGGAATCACATAATCATTAAGTTACTTAGAGAAAGTGATTATCACCTCCAGAAGGAAGAGCATTTGCGGTGATTCCGTTTCTAAAAAGCTTTCTTTACAACCTTCCCTTATGATTTTCCAAACACCCATTCAGCCGCCCACGCCCACCCGTTGGTTTGCTTCCTAGGTCGTCCTTGGAAAGACCAACTCAGTTACTAACGAGGCTTGTCACTGGCGCCACCTGGAGCGCTTCGGTCTGGCCCTCACTGACCATGGCCTTCGGTCAAGACTTTGGGGAGCCCTTCAAGCCGGATTTGTACAAACGAGGTCATACAGAACAACACTCTTATTTTGGAAACTGAAGTCTGCTATTTATCTTCAGGCGAGAGACAGTGTAGACAGGTGCAACATGAGCGTCCTCATCAACCATGCCAATAACCTTGACCCTGACCTCTGGCGGGAGATGCATTTCAGTGAGCAAACTAATATCTCTTTTAGCATCAATAAGCACAGTTGTGTCAACTGTGTTTTGAGATCTGGTGATGAACCTGCCCGCCCTCTTTAGTGAATAACGAGGGAACGTAAAGTCTTTCCATATTCTTATTTCAACTTAATTAACGTGACAAAGCTTTGTAGCAGAAAGAAAGTTGCATATTACACTGAGAGCAGATACTAAGGTAAGAACAAACATTATAAAGGACTTTGAATTTCTGACTGGCACTGAGCTACTGCAAGGTCAGATTTATAGTTGACATGCTATTCAATGAGATAAGGTAAATATTATTATTTGGAGAGACATTTCAGGATGTATGACTTTTTTCACTTCCTCTTGTGTACAGCCTGTTCTAAGATACAATGTTATAAATTAAGAAAAAGCAAACTGTTTGCAGAAATCAGTGTGAAGCAGTTAAAGTTGTTTTTCTCATATGGAAAAGCTACTGGCGGGTCTAATTACTGTCCTATCTGAAAGACCAGGTACAATAAAATGCATGAGCTACATCGCAGGCCTTCACATCTTAGCCCATGGAACCAGCCACTGCTCCGGGCCTGAGTCTGCCAGGAAACCGCCGATTAATCCTATAAAAAACTATATACCTAGGACCCCAAACATTAGGTTCTAAAAAGCCAGAAGGTAAAAAACAAAACAAAACAAAACAAAACTACACAAAATTCTGACTTCCTTTAAGTCCTTACAATTGTTTTGGAATTACTCTGTGAAATTAATACTGTACAAATTGTAATTTTGAGTCACCATGATTAATAAAAATTAAATATAGATACAGATATGGTTTTCAGAAAATTTACTGTAAAATAAAAAATAAGTTTATATCTGATCCCTCAAATATTTCTTTCCTTCCCAAATGGTTTGGTTGCCCAATGGTTTTTTTTTTTTTCCTTGACCTGCCACTTAACATGGAGAACTGAGACCAACATTGACAATTGAACTTTATTGACTAATTTTAAATATAAATTTTGTTTTTAGCAATTTCCCTTGCTTCTTCAAGAAAATAACTTGTTTAAAGATACCATCTTCACTAAGTCTAAGATTTTTTTTTTTCTCTCTATAATATGCTTTTTAAAACTGTTCTATACAAGTATTTCCGTAGGGGATACAAAACCATATTATGATGACATAATTTGTTTTACTCCCATGCAATTTCATATAAACATACATAAAGCAATATTAGAGCAGATTAACTTGTTTATATGAGATTAAATTCTTATTAATATATTTTTAATGTTTTATGAAAAATATTTTAATACAAGGAAGTATGATTTCCTCATCTATTTTACTACAATTGCATCTTTTAGAACATTTTCATTAAAATATCTAGTTTCCTAACCAAAAAAAATTCTTTTTTTTTTTCTTGAAGAAATAATTGGGTCATATTCTGTAATTGCTATTCAGGATAGGTGGTATCTTGGCAAAAATAAAATCGAGGCTGGAATTAAAACAGAGAAGTTTTAGAGGCTATCACTAGACTATGAGAATGTATCAAAGTGTGGTTAGTGCTGTTATTTTCTTTTCCATTATCTCTTTTATAATCCTCAGTGATGTCAAAAAACATGATTTTCTAGATACTCATTTAATTTTCAAAAATGATAGAAACTTTCATTAAATGTCTCACAACATGACGAGCCTGGATTCTTTATATGCCCGGACCTGACATACATTAATGCATGTATCTGTAATTCTTTGAGTATTTGTGCTAAATTTCTCTAATATTCACTGGACTTCATTACATAATTTTGTCTGATTATTATATCAGCTTCTTTGTTCCTCCAAATCTTTACATGGAGGGTAAACATTTTATTGCAAATCTTTCTGATCTCATGGACCGCATATGCCGATAATTGAAATTTCCAACAAATTCGATTCCCTTAATTCCTGATGTCGACTCTCAACTACACAGCTCTCTGCGGAGAAGGCTGCATTGTCTTGGTCAGGCCATTGCCTTGGATCACCCCAGACATGAGCACGTAAGGCTTCGCTCCATTGTTGTACTTTGACTGTTGCCCTTTGTGAAGGCTGTTTGGTTCCCAGCATGGAGACAAGGGCTGGCTTTGGGCTGCAGATATTCCAGACCGCAGAGGTAACTGGGGCCCCCACGCTCACTTGCCCTGCTGAGTGCTTACATGTGTGCGTGTGAGCCACAGACAAGAAATCGAGGCCCTTGCATTTGATCGTTAGGGCTGAAATCCGGAGTTCGTTACTGACAGCTGTTCATGACCCAAGTGTCATTAAAATCTCCAAAGAACAACATGGCTGATAGGATTTTTCTAGAAACTTTACTTGCTGTTAACCTTTCATATTTATAATAAAGGGCAGTAATGGAAAATCTTTTCTAGTAACTTGAATAATTCATTGATATGCTGGGAAGGTATCTAATAAATATTAGCACTGTGTTTGATTTTTACATTCAGGATCAATCTGTATCTGGCCATATGCTTGAAAAACTCCTTGCAAGAATGTGAGATTGCACACTTATTTCACTGATCCCTGGACGGAAGGTAACACCCATCTTCTATAATAGTACACTCAGAGGCATGGAGAAAGATCTTTTTAGAGAGCTGGAAGAAATGGAATTTTGAATTAATCTGGTTTAGATTACTCAGTGTGATTGAAGAATATTAATACAGCCAGTTAGGGAGTGAAAGCATCTTTGAATTTGCACTATTTAAAACAAACATTGGCCGAATGACAGTTTCCTATAACATTTCCTCCTTCGTTCTGAATATATTATGCTTTATTTTTGTGAAAATTTTGTTCCATGAAAAATGTTAGACACTGGACTATATTACCAAAAGAATTTGGACTTGTCGCTTGTGGAAGTGTAAGAAGAGTAACTCAGGCCTATCCTACACTCCACACCCCCTCAGTGGTCAGAGCTGGCCTCACACTTAGTCCCTTAGAGCGCGGCACTAAATTTGTCTATCGGAACAACTTCACCATTGTGCCCTGCCTTCTGTCTCTCTATCCCCTCAAATTCATCCTTTTTTTTTTTTTTTTTAAGATTTTATTTATTTGTCAGAGAGAGAGAGGGGGGAGAGCGAGCACAGGCAGACAGAGTGGCAGGCAGAGGCAGAGGGAGAAGCAGGCTCCCTGCCGAGCAAGGAGCCGGATGTGGGACTGGATCCCAGGACGCTGGGATCATGACCTGAGCCGAAGGCAGCTGCTTAACCAACTGAGCCACCCAGGCGTCCCTCAAACTCATCCTTTTCAACCCCTAGTTAAACCTTCATTAACTCAGTTTGCTTTGCATTTCTCCACTGGCGAGAACCTTTGGAAATCTATCATTATCTGCAGAATACATGTCAGCTTCCTTGGCCTGGAATTAAGTCCTTTTTAATGGGCCTGAGGCCAACGCTTACTTTCCGATCATCTCCCGCAGGTGCACTGGGCCCCAGTCAAATGACAACTGTTATCTCCAACCAAGAGTCAGAGGCTTCCCCGCCTTCTCATTTTTCCTTTGTGCTCTTCCTTCATTCTGATTTCCTTCCCCGTCTCTGCTTATTAAAATCTATAAAAAGCTCATCATATCATAAAGACTTTCCTGATCACAAAAATCACAAGATATTTTCCTTTGAATCATTCACAGAGAGTGAATACTTTTCTTAGAACACTTATCACCAAGTACCCCATTTTACAGGAAATGTGAAAACATCTCAATTACAAGAGTTAAGCTCCTTGAAGACAGGAGCTATCTTTGCATGTCTTTCTCTCTTTCAAAAAAATATTTTATTTATTTATTTATTTGTTTTTGAGAGAGAGAGAGAGAGAGAGAGAGAGATCACAAGTAGGCAGAGGGGCACGCAGAGGGAGAGGGAGACGCAGGCTTCTCACTGAGCAGGGAGCCCAATGCAGGACTTGATCCCAGCACCTTGGGATCAGGACTGAGCCAAAGGCAGATGCTTAGCTGACTGAGCCACCCGGACACCCTTCCCGTGCTGTCTCCCTTCATATGGTAGGTGTTGAAGAAACTTTTGAAGAAACTTTTGTCTCACCCTCACCCTGACTTTGGATTGCACGTGAAGCTCATGCACATCTGACTCTGTCGACAGCAGCGTCCTTTGTCGACCCTCTCGTGTGAACGGCCCTGCGGAGCACTCTCCCTCCCTTGAACCACGACATCATTCTAATGGCAACACTGATGTCTGTTCTGTGCTTTTTTATTGCCAGGTGCTACAGTCCGCTGAGCTGTATGAATGCAGCTCACCTCTGCAACAGACTGTGAGGCAAGCATTGTTCCTGACGCCCCCACTCAAGAGTCTGGGCAAGGGAGTGTTAGAGACACGGCACGAGGCGCGCCGCCGGCGCAAGGCAGGAAGGGAGGCAGCGGGAGGCAGCCGGGGCTTTGCCCCTCTGCCCAGGAGCTCCTGGCCTGCTTCTGCCTGCTGCCCCAGTCTGGGCTTGTCCGCGTATCTTCAGGAGCCAAAGAAACGGGCAGCAGTAGCTGGAGATTTGGGTGCTGCTGTCTATTTGGGGTCTCTTGAAAACTTCTCTCCTATAAAATAGGTTATGGATAGGACCTGCCCCCACTAAGACCGTCCCCAGGGGTGGCTCTGTGTGCGAGTGAATTAAGAGAATTCAGCTTTGGCACAGAGGGAGGATTAGCAATGATGTGTGGGAGACGGGTTTGCCCAAGGAAAGCTGAGAGGCAGCATGGCCAAGGCTGGGAGCCTTGGCTGCCTGCACAGTCCTGGGTCCACCCCACCTACCAGTTGCAGGAACCGGACCAGCAGGTCACTGAACTCCGCCTGTCTGCGATTCTTCCAGCAGAAGGGGATCACAGTAACGCCCCCGGGGGACGAGCTCAGGGGTAGGGGGCAGCGTCCGTGCAGGCCTGGCACAGCGGGTGTTTACTGGACTGACCTATTACTGCCACGGTTGCCGGCACCTGGACCCGAGAACTGGACCACTTAGAAGGCTTTCTTAGCTTTCCTTGAATTCTATGTCAAATATAATCTTCCATATTTAAAAACTTAAAAACATATAAAAAGAACGATTGAGGAAGTCAGTGGGAAAACGGAGCGATATTTACAACAGAAACATTGGCACAAGACTAATACAAGAAATATGACGATACTTACAGTCTGTGACGTCATTAAGCAGAGTGCTTTGAAATACTTAGGAAAAGGAATCCCGTAAAGAAAAAAGACATATTTCACGGACTTGACTCTCACGCATCTAATGCCGAAATCAGGAAAGCCAGTCAGTCAAAACAAACAAGACTGAAGGACAGGCAAGGACAGCCGTGGCGCAGGGGCTGGGCGGTGGCGGATCCCAGCATTGGCCGCGGGCGCTGAGTGTCCGCATTCCGCATCGGAACGCGGGAGCGCGGTTCCCAGCCTCCCGTCTGTACGTCCCGTCTAACACTGCGGTGGCCCCCGGCTGACCTCGGGCCTGTCCTCCCCGGCGGAGGACTGCTTTTATCACTTGGTCCCAGCCTCACTGGTCACCGTCTTCTGTTCGTCACTGTGGCAGCTCACGGTTAATTGCATTAATTTTGAGAAGCTGCGGAGGAAGTCACTGGAAGGAACATCCAGTCTTAAATTTGCTTGTTCTTCTCTCTAGGAAGCACGGATGATTCTCACGACACACACATCACCGCGCTGTCATCATTGTTGCTATTTTTCGGTATTAGATAAAACTCCTTTATGTTCTCTGCATTTTGGGGAGGTCACTGAGAAAAGTCATTCACAAGTGTTTGTGGCATAGATGAGTAGTTTTTTTTTTCTTAATTTTTTTAAAGATTTTTAAAATTTATTTGACAGAGAGATCACAAGTAGGCAGAGAGGCAGGCAGAGAGAGAGGAGGAAGCAGGCTCCCGGCTGAGCAGAAAGCCCGAGCGATCCCAGGACCCCAAGATCATGACCTGAGCCGAAGGCAGAGGCTTTAACCACTGAGCCACCCAGGCGCCGCGATGAGTAGTTATTTTGTGATTAAAAAGTTCTCTGTGCATTATGTCTCTCAGATAATCAAGAACCAATGTTATGCTCAAATTCCAGGTAAAGTAAGATGATTCAACATTGTAAATCTGGCAACAAGGAACTTTTAGGCCTTTTTTTGTTTGTTTTTAGTTCCCGCTCAGAGATATGAGGATAATGGCCAAATTCTTTTACACTCATTTTAAATCTCAAATGTTGGATAATGTCAGTAATAGCCCTTAGTTACGCAATGTTTCCTCTGTGATGTGCACTTGACCAACACTGAGTCTGATTCTCTCCACGGTCCCGCGTGATGGGCTAATTGTCACCTGACAGGTGGAGAAACCGAGGCTGAGACCCTGGAGGGCATGACACCAGCATCCCAGAGCGGTCCGGGCTCGGAGCCACCCCGAGCTCAGTTCCCGGACTGTCGCCCCTCCAGCGCTCTGGCTCGGGGTCCCTGCTACACAACACTGCGCACGGAGCACGAGGGGAGAAAGGTCGAGTGTGTAACTCCTGCGACTGAAGGCTCAGCGTCATTCTGACGGTAGATCAGATGCCAGCTCGCTTCCCACACCACCGGCGCCTGGGACTCCCACTACCTGCCCTGTGACAGCAATTACGAAAGACCCGCAGGGTCTCAGTGAGGTGTGACAACACGCCGTTGTCACAAGCGGAACGCTGGACACCTTCTTTGGAAAAGCGAACTCTAGAAAGATGACACAGAATAAATGTGATTTGGATCCTATCTACGTTCTTGGAGTAAATAAGAAAGGAGGAGAATCCGGAGGCCTCGTCTCTCAAAACTCATTTCCTGAATTTCCAAGAAAACAACCAAGCGAAAGACACAGAGTTCTCCTGTGTTTTGAAAAATCTTCCAAAACCTCCAAGGCATGCCCACTGTGTGAGGCTTCCACCAGAACACAGCCCGCAAGGAAAGGGGTATTTGGGCTAATCCGACACGTGAGAAACAACTAGAGACGCAGCAGAAGACGCTGGTGGTTCTTGGCCTTAACACTTCGAGTGTCAAAGAGCGTGCGTGTGCACTGCCGTGGCTTGGGGTGCTCACTGCGGGTGACTGTGTAAGAGAAAGTCAGAATTTAAGAGAAAAACTTAAGAAATGTAGAACTTTGAAGGACTTGCCAGAGCTGGCTCAGTGGGAACTGCAAACCCTGAGGGGCCCTGTCAGAGTTTGGGGCTAACCTTGGCGCTGCCTTACAGGGACGCGACAGGCCCGAGGCCCCTGGGACCAGCGTGGAGCAAGGAGAGGCGGAGGTCGGCATTGCCGGCACCACCCCGCTGAGGGGAGGGCGTGGGAGGAGGACCGCCGGCTCCGTTCGCTGGGGGAGGGGTCCCTTTCCCCTTGGGTAAGCCCCAGAAGCGTCGATCAGGCCTTTAAAATGTGGACTCAACTTTGCAAGACGAAAAGCGGGAGCGTGCTTCTTTAACCTACCAGGAATACCAAGAATGAACGTGAGCTCCGTGTGTACCCACGGTCCCCTTCCTTAGGGCTCTGGATTTTGTAGCATCTGTCACCCAGAAAAATCACATTCATCTGATGGTGCCACTGACCAGTAAACACAGAGACTTTTCAAAGTCAGACATGAACTATTACGTTTTATCTGTTCTTTAGGAAAAATACAGGATCAGATGGTCTTTAAGCAACAAGTATACATGTAGGCACACACATACACACATATGAACACACACACACAGACACGTACGTATTTACACATTGTTAGAATTACTCATTGTGGAAAATTTTTTCCCTGAAAGAGCTTTATTTGGCGGGGGTTGGGGGTGGAGAGAAAATATGGAATTCAGTAAGGAACATGTGTTATGGTTCATGATCAAGGCTCATGTTAGGAACCTAGGGTTGTTGAATTTATCATGAATATACCAGTTAGTCACAGTGGTCTTTGCAAACCATCAGTTTTTGACAACGGAAATTATAATTGCATTCTGATGCTGAAACTCAATGGCCAATTCTTGACTAAGTGATAGTTTTTAATACTTTAAAAGGGGCTCATTTTAGTAGTATGGCCTTTTAAAAATGTTTTCATAAAACTGGCTTTAGAACCCAAAATTTTGTCTTTGTTTCTACCTCTGTGATATTCCACAAAATATTATTTTACTACTATGTTATTATGTGTAATAAGCACAAATGTCCTGCTTTATGTATCAATAGTAAAATATGCATTATTTTCCCCAAAATAGCAATACGTGTTGATATTTCCTGACAATAAATATTTATGGGCAATTCACACCAGTTTTATCATCCATACCAATTGGAACAGACGTGAGTTCATCATTCAGTCTGGAAGATTTTACAAACCAGTGAATAATGAACTCCCATCCATTCCAAAAGACATGGACTATAAAAGAGTACGAATTGTCAGTAAATAGTTATTCTGATGAAATATTCCATTCACCCTTCCACTTCCATAGAGACAGATCATGTTCCAAAATATGCATAATTTTATAGATGGAAGAATAATTTTTAAAAGTGATTTACATGACAGAACCATGTAATACAGCCCTTTTCTCCAATTCGGGAGTGAAATCGATGCAACTAGCCATGTGTGTCATGGCGTGAGGGAGTGCTGAGCCCTTCGCTCCTCCCGGAAGCCGGGGTCAATCACCGGCTCATTTCGTCGTTGGTATTGCATTCAAACCCGCGGTGCTTACGGAGCCCCCAGTGCGGGCGAGGCTCTCTGCTGGGTGCTGTCATCTAGCCACGACAAATTTATAGCGGCGTAGGGTATGCTTCATAATTACGGCTTGGCCCATGCGTCTCGAAAATTGATCACAGCCCCTGCGGTGACAGCTCCGCTCCTTCTTCTGACAGGCATGGTCTGCTCTGGCCGGCGCAGGAGTGGGTGTCCTTCCTCCTTCCGTGGCTGCTGCATTCCTTCCCTCAGACGCTGCTTCTGCTTCAGCTCTGTGGACTGAGCAGCCTCCTGATGGTGTCGCATGCAGCTATCTCCATGGCGACTTTGGCTTTTCCTGCCATGACAGGCAGCAAGGTTCAATCAAAGACAGATTCTCTTTTCAGTCCATGTCAGGGTTGTGCTAGGAACTGAGGATACGGAGGTTGACAGAAGACCCAGTCTCTGACCTCATGGAGCTTCAGTCTAGCAGGAAAGAGGGACATCAAACAAACACATATTTCTTTTCTTTTCTTCTTCTTCTTCTTTTTTTTTTTTTTTAAAGATTTTACTTATTCATTTGACAGAGATCCCAAGCAGGCAGAGAGGCAGGCAGAGAGAGAGGAGGAAGCAGGCTCCCTGCTGAGCAGAGAGCCCGATGCGGGGCTTGATCCCAGGATCCTGGGATCATGACCTGAGCTGAAGGCAGAGGCTTTAACCCACTGAGCCACCCAGGCTCCCCAAACACGTCCTTCTATCGTGCTATGGGACTGTAAGACCTAGAAGCCTGCTCAGGTATAGAGGGGCAGGGGAGTTCCTTGAGTTGGAGGCTTCAGGGAAAGCCTGATGGAGGAACAGGGAGGAAGGATTATAGACAAAGAGAACAGCTGGAGAAAAGGCCCTGAACTGGAAGAGTGTTGACATGTTCGGAAACTGCGCTGAATCGAGGGGACATGGAAGAAGGGAGGGGTATCTGAGGTGAAGCCGGAGAAGCAAGCGGGACTCAGGAGATGCCGGAGTCCGGTGACATCCGGTGGGATGGGTCACACGAAGGCTAGTCATTTACCTTTATTCTAAGGGTAAAATTAGATCTTAAGGATGGTTGTGAACAGACAAGGGACAGTTACTTTTATATTTTGGCTACTGCTTCGGCAACGTTCAAGGGAAGATAAACTAAATGGTTATTGCGCTGTTCAGGTACAATGTGATCATAATAGTTTGTTCTAGGGTGATAGAGAAATGATGACAAACTTCAGAAAATACAATAAAAAATAGAACTTGATGTTAAATCTGATGACGGGCGTGAGGGGCATGTCTGTTTCTGGCTTATACAGATGGGTAGGTGGCGACAGCATTAGCTTCAACGGGGAACGCTGAGAGAGGGGACCAAGTTTCGAGGTAGAGGGACGAGTATGGATATTCCTGTGGACACATCACAGCATCATAATGGAGCTGTCCTCAGGGAGATGGGTGGCCCTCCACATCTGGAACCTAAATGCCATCCGGAGACAGGAAGACCAATCACAGGATGCTATCTAGGTCATGGTACTGTTCTGTTCCAAGTTTTAAAGGATCTAAAATGAGATTTATCTGTTAAATATACTTAGAAACTTCATGCGCCATTTCCAACAACCACTCCCGTCTCCCAGTCGCTAGTTCGGGGCTCCCTTGGCCAGACCACCCTTCCTCGGACGAACACCTCAGAGCCTTGTGGGCACCCGGGGCGCTGAAGACAGACTGATGAGGTGGGAGCTACTGCAGACTAGAAGGCAGCTCCTGCAGTGGCCACGGGCCAGCTGCAACCTCCTGAAAGGTCGGTTGGTTTGTGTCTAGCAGAGAGAGAGGGACAGGAGAATCCCTAATGTCACTCAGAGTTTTCCAAGTGTGTAATTCTTTTGGCTAGCAACCATTTACAAAAATGTAAAATGATTCTGTTTATTAAACTCTATTTAAATATTTTTTTTACTGGAAAAATCCAGCACTTGTCTATGTAATCCAGAACACTATGTCACATCCTATTATGAAAAATATAATAAAAAAAATGCATGTGCATTTCTTTGTTCATTTGACTCAACCATTAGTTTCTAATCTTTTTTGATATGTAATTGCTTGTTATAAATTGGAAGAACCAATTCCTTCTTCAGTTTCCACATCTTAAAGTCAAGCTCTTTTGGGAAGTCATCAGGAGTTTTGTGTACAAAGACATAAGAATTCAGACACCACAGGGCACCTGGGTGGCTCAATGGGTTAAGCCTCTGCCTTTGGCTCAGGTCATGATCCCAGGGTCCTGGGATCGAGCCCCGCATTGGGCTCTCTGCTCAGCGGGGAGCCTGCTTCCCTCTCTCTCTGCCTGCCTCTCTGCCTACTTGTGATCTCTCTTTCTGTCAGGTAAATGGATAAAAAAATCTTAAAAAAGGGGGAGGAGTCAAGATGGCGGAGAAGTAGCAGGCCGAGACTACTTCAGCTAGCCGGAGATCAGCTAGATAGCTTATCTAAAGATTGCAAACACCTGCAAATCCATCAGCAGATCGAAGAGAAGAAGAACAGCAATTTTGGAAACAGAAAAACAACCACTTTCTGAAAGGTAGGACCAGCGGAGACGTGAATCCAAAGCGACGGGAAGGTAGACCCCGGGGGGAGGGGCCGGCTCCCGGCCAGCGGCAGAGCAACCGCGCATAAAATCAGGACTTTTAAAAGTTTGTTCCGCTGAGGGACATCGCTCCAGAGGCTAAACCGGGGCGAAGCCCACGCGGGGTCAGCATGGCCTCAGGTCCCGCAGGGTCACAGAAGGATCGGGGGTGTCTGAGTGTCGCAGAGCTTGCGGGTATTGGAACGGGAAAGCCGGCTGCAAAGACAGAGCCGACAGTGAGCTCGCAGCTCGGGGTGACCTTGAACCTGTCGAAGGCTCAGTGAGCTTGGAGCGCGGCCGGAGGTCAGGCAGACGGGAGTGACTGGGCGCGGTTCTCTGAGGGCGCACTGGGGAGTGCGGCCCTGGGCTCTCAGCTCCTCCGGGCCGGAGACCAGGAGGCCGCCATTTGTATTCCCGTCCTCCGGAACTCGACGGAAAGCGCTCAGGGAACAAAAGCTCCTGAAAGCAAACCGGAGCAGATTACTCACCCCGGCCCCGGGTAAGGGCGGTGTAATTCGGCCTGGGGCAAAGACACTTGAGAATCACTACACCAGGCCCCTCCCCCAGAAGATCAACAAGAAATCCAGCCGAGACCAAGTTCACCTACCAAGGAGTGTGGTTTCAATACCAAGGAGAGCAGCAGAATTCCAGAGGAGGAGAAAGCCAAGCACGGAACTCATGGCTTTTTCCCTGTGATTTTTTTTAGTCTTGCAGTTAATTTAATTTTTTTCTTTTTCATTTTATGTTTTTTTTTTTTCTTGCCTTCCGGTAATTTTTTTCTTAACTTTTACCTTTTTCTTTTTTAACGTTTTTTAACTAGTTTATCCAATATATATATTTTTTCTTTTTTATATTTTTCTTATTTGTTTTCTCTTTTTAAAAATTATTTTCTTTTCTTTTTTCTTTTTTTTTTATTTCTTCCTTTTTGAACCTCTTTTTATCCCCTTCCTCCCCCCTCACGACGATTTGGGATCTCTTCTAATTTGGTTAAAGCATATTTTCCTGGGGTTGTTGCCACCCTTTTAGTATTTTAAATGCTCCTTCATATACTCTTATCTGGACAAAATGACAAGACGGAAAAATTCAACACAAAAAAAAGAACAAGAGGCAGTACCGAAGGCTAGGGACCTAATCAATACAGACATTGGTAATATGTCAGATCTAGAGTTCAGAATTGTCATTCTGAACTCTAGATCT